>NC_030435.2:21925226-21955226 GCF_001660625.3 Ictalurus punctatus
CGTTACTTCATGTAGAAATCAGATCGGAGTGTGTCGTTAGAAGTCATGTTCGTGGGCTACACACCCCGTGTAATTTGGTGTAAAGTCCACAGGCGTTGCACACCGGTTCCCCCTCTGCGTTTCTGCGCCACAGGGTCGTAGTGCTGGTCTGGCAGTTTGCACAGGAAAGACCGACTCTTCTGGAAGATGACTGCACACACACACACACACACACACACACACACACACAAAAAGCAATCGCCCGTTAACTTTCAACAGCTTTCGACTTTCAACAACTTTGATTTCTTTCTTATCTCACCGGAAACATTGATCACTCTGGCGTATCTGATCTATAACTGATACGCGAATAAATCTGCACCGTTTTAAAGGTCTTTGTTTTCCGTTTTCAGACGGAAGACCGAAATAGCTTCTGTTACACTTTTCTGATAGCATTCAGAGGAATTTCCAATAGTTTTGCAGCTGCAGACTCCTTTACGAGTAAAAAACAACAACATTATTTTCTGAACTTCTTGAACATTTAACTCGCGATTCAAAAGTGTGTGATAATATTTCATCTATTTATTTATTTTTTTGAGCCGGAGAGCTTTTAATTCTTGAAATTTCCACTAACAGAACACGCTCGGTCCAAGATGCCCAGCTAATAATAAATATCGATACGTGATAAACTCGATCATAAATATAATATAATATAATATAATATAATATAATAACTTTGATAATGATGGGTTATGTTTTTTCCACCACTATAACAAAATAAAATGACAGGCTATGCTTCACAAACTTTAATCACTGATTCAGAGGCTCAAAAAAAAAACCCAAATATTCAAAAATATAAATTACAAAAAAACCAAAAAAAAAAAAAACCTAATAATTAATTATTGAATGATGTTGCAGAATGAATTGCACTTCACAGAGCGTGCTGTAATCTAGTATTTAGATAAGTGTGTGCTGCAAATCACAACACACCATAAACCTCCCATCAAAAGTTATATTTATTATTGCTTATTATTTTAACTGGTCTGTTGAAACCCAAAAAAACAAGTATGTGTATGAATAATGTCGCTTGGACCTACACTCTGAGAAATAAAGGTACCAAACGGTACTTTTCCCTGTACGGTCGTAGTATTAATGGTACATATTTTGTACTACTTATCTTTCACCTTGAAAAGTTAATAGTTATAGTGCACCTCGAAGAGCAATTTAAATAAAATACATAATTCGACCTTATGGACCACTAAGCCAGTTAAATCCAGACCTCATGCACCTTCTGCAAAGATCTACCCTGGATTACTTGCTCTAGAGGCAGGGGAAAAAGTACAGTTTGGTTATATTTATTTCTCAGAGTGTATCCAACGAATGTGTAGGTGGAACGTTTCGAAATTAGAAGCTCTGTCACGTCAATAAATACTGAAAATATTACCACGAACGTTTAAATAATGAGGCAAAAATAGCATTGAATAAGTTGATGGCGTTTCTAAAGCTGTACTGAGAACCAGGTCTAGAAATAAAAGTACTCTACCATCAAAGGGTACATCTATTGTACATTTAGTATATATATATATATATGTAAGGCACAGCACACTAAATCTACCTGAACGTACACGATCTGTACCTTCCCAAATAATGCTGCGACAAGGAAATGTACAGTTTGGTAGCCTTGACTCAAAAATAAGTGAAATAATGTCGCTTGGATCTAATGTTTTCAGTTCGGGAAGAGAAATAAACGTAAACATGTAATAACGAGTCTAATATCGATAGAGTTGGGATTATGTTTACGAAATAAATCTGTACGGAATTTATTTTACAGTTAAGAGAGTCCTATAAAGACTGGAAGAACCAGGTCTAGTGTATACTCTCTCAGAAAGAAACGGTACCAAACTGTACTTTTCCTTGTTGCTAGAGTGGTCTCATCAAGGGTACTTCTTCTCTTTCATATGTTATTAAATAATTTAAGGTACATCACTACATACACTACTACTGTCCAAGCAAGTACACCACATGAACCTTTTTCCTTACAGATCAAACACACACATTAAAGGTACTCAAGCCGTCCTCCACGTGGTTCCTCCTGAGCAACATGGGTGCAATTCGATGGGTGCTAATAAATCCATTTTAAGAATATGTGTGTAGTTCATTAAATAAATAATGAGTCTTACAAAGAGTGTGAGAACCCCTGGTTTCTCGGGTTTGTTTTTGTTTTGTTGTTTTTTTAAAAAAAAAATATTACGCATAGTATTTTTGTCCTCAGTATTTGTCACGTGCGTTTTCTCCTGTAGCTGTGTATAAAAAATAAATAACAGCTATTAAGGAAATAAATCTGTGAGGATTTTTTTTTCTCTCCACATGACATACCTCCCCCCCTCTTCCCCTCACCTCCACCACCCCGGGAACATTGTGTGAAATGAGGAGGCTCACCATGCGCTTCTGCGGCTTAATTAATGGTCGGCTCAGGCCGTTCATTTTGCTGTACAGGCCGCAGGCGTTGCAGAGAAAGTGACCGGTGCCGTCGCGCCTCCACAGCGGGGTGGAGATGGAGCCGCAGTTCACGCACTCCCGACTCTCCATCGCGTCGTCGAGGAAATCTAGCACACACACACACACACACACACACACACGTGCACGTCAGTGAGGCGTAAATTAATCGGCGCTGCGTCTGCCTGCTCTAATTGGGTTCGTTTGTTCCGTCTCGTACCACCTGTGACCATCTTTTCAAGATTTTAACCTCAACCACAACTCATCTGGAAGAATTTATTATATATATATATATATATATATATATATATATATATATATATATATATATATATATATATTAAATGCTAATAGATTTGCCAACATCACCTAGAAAATATAACCTATTACAAGAACCATTTATTTATTTATTTATTTTAAATATTTATTGAAACATTTCCTATATTTCGGAATACGTTGTTCGTTTGGGAATCGGACCTAAAAGAACGAACATTAAATTATATTAAATTATAAAAAATGAAAAAAAATTCACAACAATTAGAGCAGGCCTAAATCGGCTCGTTTTAGAGCCCTTTGGAGATTTTAGGTTAGAATAAAATCCGACATTAAGATTAATAGAGCTGTTTTGCGTAAAAGTCGGGTAAAATTCATCTCTGCTAGTCTATATGAATCTAGGCTGTATGAATTCCATATTTAACCCATAGTTACTCATATCAGTTATTTAGAAATAAGGATTCCGAGGGAATAAAACGCAGTTTTACTGACCAAAAAAAAAAACGAATTCTTTCAAACCTGATTATAAATCGAGCTTAATTTCACATCCGCGTTATTACATCAAATCATTTTCATTAGACGCCTTTAGTGTTGAGCATTAATTCTTAAATCTTATAAGACTCAGATTCAAACTGAGTTCACAACACAAGCGTCTTTTACCATAGGCTATATTATTTTCGATACGTTCGATATATTATTCTCACAAACTCTCAAAAAAAACCAAAACTATTCAGAAGGAAGCTTTGTGGTTTTTATTTGGATTGTTGTTGTTGTTGATGATGATGTTTTTGTTGTTATGAAGGAATTCTAAAAGATATATTAAGAAACTTTGCATGGTTCATGGGGGCACTTTTAAGAAGCTCTGAAATAAATTCTTCCAGGATAATTTTGTGTTCAGAGAGCAAAATTGACACTCGCAAATATACACACGCAAATACACACACACACACACACACACACACACACACACCAGACTTTGGGAGAGTGTGTATCCTGTACCTGCAGGTCCGGGTCGGATGGAGAGCGGAGACGCTCGGCTTTGTAATGAATGCAGCATGGAGTTATCGAAGGGTCCCGCGGGCCACGCGGTGGGTAACTGGGGCAGTTGAGCTCCCACGTAGGGCGCGTACGGCCCGGTGTAGGAGCCGCTCAGGGGCCGCGACAGATACTGCTCCCTGCCGCTGGCGTTCAGCGCGGTCGGGTAGCTCGAGTCCCTTGCCGTGCCGTTGTTCACGGGCGGGCTTGGTGAGTAGTGAAAGCGGCTTGAGGTCGCGTGTGGGCTCCCGGTGCTGTAGGACGACGGGCTCTCGGGCGCGGGTTGTGACCACGCAGCGTGGCTGCTGACCGCGTGGCTCGGTTGCGACACCGCCGCGCTCGACTGCAGGTAAGGCAGACTCGGGATCATTGGGCCGACCCGCGAGGTCGGCACGTACACCGGCGAGTTGGGACTGGAGTGCATGTAAGCTGCCGACGGCGACTCGTAGGCGGCCAACGTCGAATACATGTCGCCGGGGTCCACCACGATCCCTGCCTTGTGCGCGCCGAGTTTGGCAGCCTGGTCCAAGTCCGCGAACAGCGGCACGTCGTCCGAACTCAAATGGTGGCCGAAGGCTGCGTAGGAGGGCAGCGGCCGCGTGTCTACGCGCCGACTCCCCGCTGCGTCCAGAGGCGACGTCCTTAACTCGTCCCTGCGCTCGCCGTGAACGCAGCTCTGCTCGGACGGCGAGCCCGGGTTACTGGACACTTCACGCTTGACTGTGGACCAGCTGTGCTCGCTCAGGTCCATCCAGGAACCGTGTGGTAGCTCGCGGGGTGTGGAAAACGAATACGAGGTGAGTTAGCCTGCAAGGGAGGAAACAAACTTCAGAACAATGTCGGAAAAATAAAAAAAAAGAATAGAACAGTAAAATGTACGGCATGCTCACATGGAATCAGGTCTAGTATATCACTACACTAACTAACACTGACACTTTCTCAGGATTCTTGCAAAAAGATCTAGATCTAGAAGAAAACTTGCATATATATATATATATATATATATATATATATATATATATATATATATATATATATATATATATATATATATATAAAGCAACAGCTGGATATTCAGTTGTCAAAAGTAAACCATAACGCACTGCGCTTCCCAAATATTGTCTCACATTCCCTTGTTTTCAACGCCTTGTTTTTTTTGTCCTTTTCATGATACATTTAGTAACAGTCGAAAAGAGTCTGGAATCGGAGGAAAGTCCAATAACTATACACTCTTAAAAGCCTTCAATATTTTAACGAAACTCTTCAGTCTTTCAACATCAGCCAATTCAAACGTTAAAATAAATAAATAAATAAATAAATAAATTATTAAGCCTACACAACACAAACGAGTGTCATTTCCAAGATTATTTACAATGGAATAAGTGAATTGTAAACAATACGAAAAAGTACCCATGGAACAAAATGTCGCTTTTTGATTTTCAGCATTTTAGCATTTTTAAAGTATAAGAATATGTGAACAGAACTGCACCTCATTGCAGATTCTTAGTATAGTCTCCCTGTCCTGCTGAAGAGACTCCAGAGAAGAACTGAATCCATCCGTGTCATGACTCAGTGGAGTTGAGCCTCATCATTATTGCAACCCAAAAAAAAAAAAAAAAAAAAAAACCACCCCACACACATAGTAATAGATAGGAAACCAAATGCAATATGTCTTTCCAACAAGGAGATAACCGCGTGATAAGACCCTCAGGAGATAAGAGTTAACGGTGACGGCGCACCCAAAGCGCTTTCCAGCAGCGCAGCAGCGCGCAAACAAGTTTTACTCAAACATCTGGATAGAAACTCGATGCAAAACTCGGCGTTTATGAAGGAAAAACTTCACCACTGACCTTCTACTGGTGTTTCTCCATCGGTGTGTTGGCGGTATCCAGCGCTCATGTCACCACTGCGGTTCTCCAAGAACATTTCCGAATGAATGCTTTAGTGGACTTGAAACGACGTTTACAAGAGGAGGGGCCTCCGAGAGTCTGCGTGCTGATTGGATGTGAGTCTGCGCATGCGCAACGGTTATAACGTTATAGGTAGGGGCCGGGACTTTTTTTTTTATAGTGTATTCTTTCTTTCTCTCTTTCTTTCTTTCTCATACCTTATTATTCTTATTCATTTGTAAACGAATCAATTCATTTCATCTTAAAACCTCCAAAGGTTGTAAGATTAAACACAAAACATGACATATTTATAATGTTATTTAAAAATAGATTACAAATAAAAAAAGCTAAAAATTGACATATATTGACTATATTAATCCCTTACAGGAAAATGTACATTTCCAGATTTTTATATAGGCTGTAAAATGATTGTATGATTTTTATTTCATTTCATTCCGTTTATTCAGATTCAGGTTCCTACTCAGGCTATTAATTACCGTTAAATTATATAGCCTATAAATGTAATGTATAAATATAAATATTAAGTATGTAAAAATAAATTAATTAATTAATAAATAAATTAAATATGGTATTATTTACTTACTTACTTACTTTATTTATTTATTTATTCGTTTTGTTATTGGTCACTTCAGGTACCTAATTATTCATTTATTTTGTTTGTTTATTTATTTGTCATTTTAGGTTGTTTTTTTTTAAATAAATTAATTAATTATTTAATCACGCTCATCAGTTTAGACGTGAAAGTAGAAAAAAAATTAAACACGTTTGATTTTGCGTTTAAAAAAAAAAAAGACATCATGGGCTGGAAATGTGTTCATAATCATCTAGATATTTGCAAATTTATGTGTGGATCATCCTATCGACTATAAATAAATAACTACACAAACAAACAAACAAACAAACAAACAAATAGGCTACGAAAATAGATTTTAAAACACGTTTGTTTAAATAATATTTAAATAATCGCTTATATTATTATCATTTGTGAAATTATGCTGTAGAATGTTTTTTTTAGATGTGTTGTAATATAAGCTATATTATATTATATTATATTGTGTGTGTGTGTGTGTGTGTGTGTGTGTGTGTGTGTGTGTGAGTGTGTGTGTGTGTGTGTGTGTGTGTGTGTGTTTTAAAGGTAAAAGGTTAACTCAGAGTAAAGGTATTACACACACCCACACACACACACACACACACAGACTCAGTGATGGAATCAGTCTGACCTGCTCTGTAGTTGAGATGTTTGAATGTTTGTGGATGCTGCTCAGTGTGATGTAAATGAACGCCATCGTTAATTAGTTTATGTACAGTACGCCGCCGGGGCTGTGTTTAACAGGTTAGCAGGGTGAGGGATTGAGCACAAACACTCAGCACGGGATGGCATTACACACACTCCGCCTTTGAACAGCAGATAATTCATTCAGGCCCAATAAACATCAGCGCTTTATGTGGATTGATCAAAAGATGAAGGAGGAGGAGGTCAGTGTGATGAATCGCTCTCTAACCACCTGAGCTCTCGAACCTGTGAGCTTTACACACACACCCCGCCTACAGCATGTGATCATGTCGTCTCATTTATTTCTTTTTATTTAAAAAAAAAAAAAAAAAAAAAAGTACTAAAACCAGCACAATTCACATGTCATTAATCGCGCAATCTGAAATACTTCTCAGTGAATTAAAAGGTTTATGTCTAGACGGGTAACTGCATCGCTAGGCCTTCTAGGTAAACTATAAAATATAGACACATTCTAAACATATTATGTTTATATTTCGCATTTTATAAGTTTTCATATTTAATATTTTTCATTCGGTCAAAATATGGTATTATTTACTTACTTACTTTATTTATTTATTTATTTATTTATTCGTTTTGTTATTGGTCACTTCAGGTACCTAATTATTCAGTTATTTTGTTTATTTATTTACTTGTCATTTATTTGTCATATTATTGATATAGTTATTTAGGCTATTTATTTATTTATGAATATATCTTTTGGTCACGTCAGGTACCTATTTATTTGTTTGTTTGTTTGTTTGTTTGTTTGTCATAAGGTACTTACTTATTTAACTAGCCTATTCGTTTGTTTGTTTGCCATTTCAGGTATTTACTTATTTGCCTATTTTTTGTTTGTCATTTTTAGGTATTTACTTACTTACTTACTTAACTACTTATTTCTTTATTTAGTGGTCACTTTAGGTACTTGTTTAGTTACTTACTTACCTTTCGTGCTATGTTGTCGTATTATTTGCTATGACACTTTTTAAAGTTTTAAACGCATAAAATAAAGTAAATCAATTCTGTGATTGATTTTTGAATCATTAGTAATGATAAATAAAAAGAGCAACACTTTGAGAACAGAGGCCTACACTACACTACACTACATTACATTACACTACATTACACTACACTACACTACACTACATTACACTACACTACATTACACTACATTACATTACACTACATTACACTACACTACATTACACTACACTACACTACACTACACTACATTACATTACATTACACTACATTACACTACATTACACTACACTACATTACACTACACTACACTACATTACACTACATTACACTACACTACATTACACTACACTACACTACACTACACTACATTACACTACACTACACTACATTACACTACACTACACTACACTACACTACACTACATTACACTACATTACACTACACTACACTACACTACATTACACTACATTACACTACACTACATTACATTACACTACATTACACTACATTACACTACACTACACTACATTACACTACATTACACTACACTACACTACACTACACTACACTACATTACACTACACTACATTACACTACACTACACTACATTACACTACATTACACTACACTACACTACATTACACTACATTACACTACACTACACTACACTACATTACACTACATTACACTACACTACACTACACTACACTACACTACATTACACTACATTACACTACACTACATTACACTACATTACACTACACTACATTACATTACACTACATTACACTACATTACACTACACTACACTACATTACACTACACTACATTACACTACACTACACTACACTACACTACATTACACTACACTACATTACACTACACTACACTACATTACACTACATTACACTACACTACACTACATTACACTACATTACACTACACTACACTACACTACATTACACTACATTACACTACACTACACTACACTACACTACACTACATTACACTACATTACACTACACTACATTACACTACATTACACTACACTACACTACATTACACTACATCACATTACACTACACTACATTACACTACACTACACTACATTACACTACACTACACTACATTACACTTCACTACACTACACTACATTACACTACATTACACTACACTACACTACATTACACTACATTACACTACACTACACTACACTACACTACACTACATTACACTACACTACACTACACTACATTACACTACACTACACTACATTACACTACATTACACTACACTACACTACATTACACTACATTACACTACACCACATTACACTACATTACACTACACTACACTACACTACATTACACTACACTACACTACATTACACTACATTACACTACACCACATTACACTACATTACACTACACTACACTACACTACATTACACTACACTTCACTACACTACACTACACTACATCACATTACACTACACTACACTACATTACACTTCACTACACTACATTACACTACACTACACTACACTACATTACACTACACTACACTACACTACACTACATCACATTACACTACACTTCACTACACTACACTACATTACACTACACTACATTACACTACACTACATTACATTACACTACACTACACTACATTACACTACACCACACTACATTACACTACACTACATTACACTACACTACACCACACTACATTACATTACACTACACTACACTACACTACATTACACTACATTACATTACACTACACTACACTACACTACACTACATTACATTACACTACACTACATTACACTACACTACATTACACTACATTACATTACACTACACTACACTACACTACACTACATTACATTACACTACACTACATTACACTACACTACACTACATTACACTACACTACATTACACTACACTACACTACATTACACTACACTACACTACACTACATTACACTACACTACATTACACTACACTACACTACATTACACTACACTACACTACATTACACTACATTACACTACACTACATTACACTACACTACACTACATTACATTACACTACACTACACCACACTACACTACACTACATTACACTACACTACACTACATTACATTACACTACACTACACCACACTACACTACACTACATTACACTACACTACATCACATTACACTACACTACACTACACTACACTACATTACATTACATTACACTACACTACACCACACTACACTACACTACATTAGATCACATTACACTGCACTACATTACACTCAATTTGGTTAAATATAAAATACAATCAGTAACAAAAAGGCTGTCAAACATTAGCCAATAATAATAATAATAATAATAATAATAATAATTATTATTATTATTATTATTATTATTATTACACGACACCATTCATTATCGACACATGATAACTTTTCAAAACACATTTTATCATATCAGATAGTTTGCTCACATCGGCGATACCGAAAGGTGATACACAACACCTATATCATAATTACAGATAAACAAATAAAGTAAACACTTAATTACAGATAAAACAGGTTTCAAAATAAGTGTGTGTGTGTGTGTGTGTGTGTGTGTGTGTGTGTGTGTGTGTGTGTGTGTGTGTAACATTATTAATATTAACATATCATATGAGTGTATCCTAGTGTGGAAAGCAGAGATTTCGTTTCCAATTTCCTTTTCATATGTTTATTTACTTGAATGTAATTCTCAGCGTCATTAGACTACTAAACATCTGCACACAGCTGGGTTGTGATGTTGGGACGTTAGGATGTTGTGATGATGGTGATGATGCTGGTGTTTGTGTATTGTGTCTTTGTGTATCTGCTCATTTGTATGTAAAATCATCAAACCCCAGCAGCCCGATTCTCTGTAAAGACGTGTGTGTGTGTGTGTGTGTGTGTGTGTGTGTGTGTGTGTGGGGGGGGGGGTGTTGTGTTAAACAGACGACAGACACTTCATTATTTTTGTAGCTGAGGGAAGACTATTAAAACTTTAATCTCTTTTAATGTACTTTGCCCTTGTAACGTGTAAGACATGCTGGAAACATCGCGGGACTTTGTTACAGCCGACAACAAGACACACTATCACTCCTCTTCTTCCTCTTCTTCTTCCTCTTCTTCCTCTTCTTCTTCATCCTCTTCTTCCTCTTCTTCTTCCTCTTCTTCCTCTTCTTCTTCCTCTTCTTCTGCTTATTATTATTATTATTATTATTATTATTATTATTATTGTGGTTGCCTTAATTATTATTATTTGTTCATTTATTCAGGTTATCCATTAAGGCGGATATGCCTGATATATTTAATTATTTTTTAATTCTTACAACACATCACTAAGAGTTTTTGTTCTACAATGCCATATGTATAAAATCTATTCTGGAACAAATCTTGACATTTAAAGCATTTATTTGTACATTTTATACTTTTTTTTTTCTTTTAGAGGAAATCGTAGTGAAAGTAAATAAAGCGGATCAGTAAATCTGCATTTTTATCTGCTCTTTATTGGTGCAATAGCAACTTAGTCTGAGTTTACACTCGCTTTCCATGGGCTAAACTAAGAGGTGTCTATCTATCTATCTATCTATCTATCTATCTATCTATCTATCTAAATATCTATCTATCTATCTATCTATCTATCTAAATATCTGTCTATCTATCTATCTATCTATCTATCTATCTATCTATCTCTCTACCTACCTACCTAATTATCTATCTATCTATCTATCTATCTATCTATCTATCTATCTATCTATCTATCTATTCAGCCCCGTTAAAATCACAGGTTTTTGTGATGTAAGAAATGAAACCAGGATCAATCAAACCGTTTTCCACCTTTAATGTGTTTAAGCATGTTTTGCTTGTAATTCAGCACTTTAATATAACTCTTTTGGGGGAAGAGTCTATCGACAATTTTATTCCACTCTTCCTTGCAAAAAATGCTCCAGATCTGTGCGAGCGTGGGGGATCTCCTGTGCACAGCCGTCTTCAAGTCATTCCAAGTCTGACCGGGCCGATCCGAAACCCCGATCTTCTCTTTCTGAATTCGTTCCTTTGTCGACTTGGATTTGTGCTTCTGGCTCGTCATCATGCTGGAAGGTGACTTTTTCTGCATCTTCAGCTGTCTTACAGAGGTCTGGAGGTTTTGTGCCAAATTGGTATTTGGAGCTATCTATGATTCAGTCTATCATGACTAGAGCCCCAGTCCTAACTGAAGAGAAGCAGATGCTGCCGACACCGTGCTTCGCCATGAGTATGGTGTTCTTTGGGTGTCTTGTTTTTGCACCAAACATATCTTGTAGAATTATGTGCAGTAAGTTCTAACTCGGTGTCATCAGACCATACCACATCTTGCCACATGGTACGGGCTGATTTAATCGGGCTTGGGTGTTTTGGGGGGGTTTTTTCATGAGAAAGGTCTTCTGTCCAGCCATCCTACCCCAAAGCCCAGACATGAAGACTTCAAGAGATTGTTATTCCATTCAGAATCTGACCAGTACTTGCCAGATATTCCCGCAGCTCCTTTAATGTTGCTGTAGGTCTCTTGGCAGCCTCCATGGTAATTTTTTTTTCTTGTTCATTTGCCAATTGCAATTTTGGAGGAACGTCCTGTTCTTGTTAGTGTCACTCTGCCTCCCCATTTTCTCCACTTGGCCTTCACGGTGTTCCATGATACATCTAACGTTCTGGAAATTCTTTTGTACCCCTTTCCTAATCAATACATTTTAACAGCGAGATCCTGTACATGCTTTGTAAAGCTCTTTGAGGCTTCTTGAAACCAAGAAGATGTCGAGAAACTCGTACAGAAAGCGCCGATCATTATTCGGTGCTAATCAGAATCACTTCATCGATGACAGGTACTTTTAATGCATTTTTCTCCCCCATTTTTGTGTCCGTTCTTTGTATTAGAAAGTGTGTCGTGACCGTGTGTGTTAGCTCCACACTGATTTGTATCAATGAAACCCCTTCCATTAAACTTTATTGGAGTCATTTCCTGTATTCGGTATTTGATGAGTTCTCAGCATTACAGCAGACATGTCGTATTTGTACGGCGAGTGTTAAAGTAAAGTCAGTAAAGTCTGTCGGAGTGTCAGGCCGAGACACGGAGCCGCTGCTGGCGGTCTGAACACGACTGTTGGAAATGGTAGATGATTAAACTGGACAGGTGTAAAAGAAACCTTTGTGTGTGTGTGTGTGTGTGTGTGTTTCTGTGAGAGAGAGACCTTTGATAGCGAGCATGTTAACAACCTTCCCACAGATCATTGCAGGCTGGGACACACCCAGTCATGTGATTCACTGCTGTTCATAACAACTGGACATTATTTGCTTCCATAACCTGCAATGAACGTTGCTTCAGTTTGCTCAAACGTACACGTGAGTCCTATTCGTAGGGTACACGTGAGCGATATTCATACCGTAACGTCCCTTACAACATCCACTCAGCAGTTACGTGTCCTGAATAGTATTTTATTTTATTTTATCTATACACAGCTCCTCAAGCTAGCTGCACACCAGACACCGGAGACACCTAATCGCCCCGAATCACAAATATAACGGATACCAGATTGTTTTAGATCTTCATATGTGTTCTCTTTCACCTGTTGAGGATAAACACACCCATGGTCTCACATATCGCTATTATTCGAAGTCCTTTCCGTCATAATTTCCTTCTTTACACTGCAAATAACGGCGTCTTAGCATGCAAAAATATCTCGGACGCAGTCAATTAAACGTAATATATCTTATTATCCAATTACGATAAAGCGAAATATTATTGAGCTGACATATTCTCGACGTATTTGACTCGTTTTAAGGTGAAAAATAGTCGTAGACAAGATCGGAGATCGTTCTTTTCATTTGAAGCCTTTGGTATTTTTTAGAAAGAAGCAAAACGGTCCAAAAGAAAATGCAAAGCTTGACTTGAGTAAAAGCGTGTTTTTTAAAAAAAAAAAAAAGGCTGAAGAATCTTATATGTGATTTATAATAATCATTCTCATTCACTAAGAAGTATAAAATAATTCTGTACATATTCAAGATATTCTCTTCCAGGTCTTCCATCTTGGAGAACTTTACAGCGTTACTACTGAAGTGTCGCGAAGCACTGACACTGGAGACTCCTTCCATTAATGTTAAACGAACGTGTCGAGGGAAACATCACCACATCAAGGATTATACATCTTTCCTTCTTAAATAACTACAAACCCCTCTGAACCAGTTGTTACCATAGCAACGTATTACTACGGCGCACATGTCTCAGCTGCTGTCCAATCAGAATCACGAATACAACAGTGTAGCGGCGCGAATAATATTATCCGGAGCTGGGAAAAGTTTTTTTTCTGGAGCCGAACAGGAATACCTAGAGCATTTGTGAGACGCTTACAGTAAAAAGATTTTAAACATCATATTTATTTGTAATATTTTTATTATGTGCAAAATTTTTTTGGGTTTGATTAATTAGATTTAGCTAATTGGATCAATTCTATCCAATAACGTGACATTCATCACATTATACAATATTAAGCAGGATGAATGAAACGCTTTATATATATATATATATATATATATATATATATATATATATATATTTTTTTTTTTTTAAGTAAAGTTCACAAGAAATGTCGATTAAAGCATCGTTTTTGAGTGAGCTGTAAGTGTAGCTTTAATTCCTCACTGATAATCGATTAAAACCGTACATTAAAGCACAGATTATTACACTATCAACTTAAGTGGGGGAAAAAAAGAAGAAGGGCTTCTCAGCTTCTCCATCTCCATAAGATCTGCCTTAAATGTTATTACATTTTTACGAGGCGTCATTAGCAGTGAACAGGAGGCGACTGGCCGTGGCTCTCCGAGGCCTGGAGGCAGTCAGGCTTGTGAAAGCGGCTGCAGAAGATGTGCTGGAATAACAGATAAGAGCCTCAGTCATCAGTCATTAGATTCAAGTGTTTAAAAAGCCATTAGCGCTCGCTCACATGGCCATTGGGCTCCTTCTGCTCCATGTACTCTGGGGTTAGCTATATGGCAGCTATATTTAGCCGTGCACTGGCTCACAACCATTTTCCACCTCTGGAAAAATCCTGAATCGTTCACACCGGAAGCTAATCTGAGAGAAAAGTCATTTGTCATATTTAATGCAATATACTGGAAGAATGTACGTAAAATGAAGTACGTTGAGAATTTAATTGGCTCGAGGTGTTTATTATATAATTATCGACTTCATGACAGAATCCAATTAAATCGACGATTCTCACGAAGCTCACGAGTTTTACGCCCTTACGCTACCATCGATACGTTGTAAAACCTTCTAGACGTCTTCTGCTGCTGCTCTAAAACGCTCCCATTCTGTGGACCTTGTTGTTCTTTCTGTGCTTCATCCACTCAGCCTTCATCCTGTTGCACCCAGGCCTGTGTTTTGTCTAAAAAGAGAAGGTTATCCTTCACGCTGCAGACCCTGCTACTTTTCCCTGAATCAGCTGTTTAAAAGCCACAGCGGACGCTATCAGCTCGAACACCCACTACGTCACCTGGTGCCAAGACTCGGAGACTCTGAGACTCGGAGAGAGACGGAGAGAAGCAGACGTCCTGATAGGCAGCGTGACGAGGCTGAAGGACTCTGTGTTGTCTCTTACAGAGGAAGCATATCAGGGTTAGGGCTACAGGCCTGGTTTTTTTTTTTTTTGGGGGGGGGGGGGGGGGGGGGGGGGGGGGGGGGGGTTTGCAAATATGCAAGGTCATTGTAATGCGTCTTGTTATACAGGATGGAGGTCTGACACTAGCTTTAAAAAAAAAAAAGAAGAAGAGGAAAAAAAAAGCTAATCTGTAAGGAGAGCGAACGTCGGCTTCTGTCTGTCAGGCCTTATCATGCAGAAATGACAAGCATATAAATAAACGAAATAAACACTGTATATGAAATATGAATAAATAGGAAATAAACATTGTTCATTACATAATAGCTTGTAATATTAATACTTTAAACACCCATGGGGTCGTCCGTGGGTCTAGACTTTTATTCCTCACTTTCCTAACCGCACACCTTTATATTGAACATTAGGCTAAATAATAAAAGTAGCCAAGCAAGGCTTTAAGCTTTAGCGAAAAATTTGCTGTCAGTGTGTTTTCTGTCTCTGGCACTAAATTATTCATCGTGTTCATTAATAAATTGACTTTCACTTCATTCCACACGAGGTGGATAAACACCAGCATTTTACTTTTAAGAATACAAAATAATCCAAGCAAGGTGATCCTTTATCTGTAGATCTAACAGATGATTATAGATACAGAAAATCATCCTAAATTTTTTTTATTATTATTTATTTTTTTTTTAAATCTATCATTTGACAAAATCGATAATAATAATGTAGTAAACCTTGGAAAAATGTGGGGGGAAAAAATGCTCAGTCGTTTTTTCAAGGCCATGGAAAGTTACAGTTAAATGTCATTAGCAATAAATAAATAAACAAACAAACAAATAAATACATTAGCAAGTCCATTATTGTTTATTTAAAAAAAAAAAAAGTATTAATAATAATATTTTAATATTCTTTTCTAATGTTCTTTATATTTCTGCCTATTTTTTTTTTAAAATGATTAAACTAAAGGTGGTTTACTTCACCTCTTTCTATCTATCTATCTATCTATCTATCTATCTATCTATCTATCTATCTATCTATCTATAATGCTTACCCATACACATTTATTTTCAATGATCGTGCCACATTATTTTCTTTTTTATGTCGTTTTGATAAAAAGAAACAACCTGAAATGACTTTTATAATCACTTCTCTAAGCAATAAATCCATTTCATATTGTATTCGCTTGTTTACATTTGCTTTAGGTTCCAGCTATCACGGTGACGCGTTTATTTATCCAGTTAAATGCTTTTATTGACCTTATTTTAATTGGAATTCATTATTGAGAGGTCCTGATAAACAGCGACTTTCTCGTGGACGTTTACCTTTAACACTACCAGCGCCGTGCACTTCTCCATGGAAAATCGCTGTCATGCTTCACACGTTTTTTTTTTTTTTTTTGGTTGTTTGTTTGTTTTTTTCTTCTGAACCTTTTTGTCCACAGAACAAACGATTTCACTGCGGTCGCGATAAGACTTCGCCCCACTCCGCTGAAGTGCAGACGCAACAAACATGTCCACTGCGATACGGCTTTATTTCCCCTTGTCCTTCAGTGACCGCATGAAAAGTACCGAAGTCTCCCGTGACCCCGACATTTGCTCCTACTCTCGCAAACACACCACGCCTTTCGCCTTTTCGAGTGTTGTGCGAACACAGACACACAATGACTCACAATGACAGATTCAATGGTGTGACAAGGTCTTTGTTCGGGCAGAAATTACATACACATTCGACATTCTCCAATTATGGTGTTATCAGGTGGGGTTTTTTTTTTTCTTTTTTTCTCTCCTCGTGTGAGATTTGTACCAGCGCTGTACCAGGCACCATTTTAGCCAGCCTCATTGTTTGCCTCTCTGTTTACTCATGGCGGGAATGGAGTGTTTGAGCGCACCTCTGGTCCCTACTGGAAAGAAAACGAGAGACATGACTCCATTGATAAACAATGTGTCATTCCCCTCCCACTTCTCCCAGACTGATCGGTTTTTAATTTCGACTTCGTTTCATAGTTGAAAATGTGCTTTTTGGGTGTTGTGTTTTGTTTTGTTTTTTTTCTTTTCAGAAGGTTTCTCAAGGTCTCTGAAAGGAGCAGAGTCCTAGAGCATCTCGAGGTCGATCTTGACGGTGGCTGGAGGACGGTGTTAACATCGTGCTCTTATTTGGTGGCTGGCTTTTAAAAAAGCGCGAGAGATCGGAGTCCTAAGCAGCGACAAACTTCCGTGTAGCGTCTGTGCAGCACGTATAAGCACTCCGTATTGTTTTACGACACCTCCAGCAATCCTTTACCTGAAGCAAAACGTTTAATGACGTAAATTAGCGGCTTGCTAAAGATGCTGGTTTACCAGCCTGACAAATCTCACGCTCCTTTGTCGGCCCATGAAAACATTTCCTCATACTTATGAAAGAACTTTATGAGACCGGTCACGTTTACGCGAATAGCCAGTTTTTGACACAATTGTTTTCCTGTTGTTGGTTTTTTTTTGTGTGTGTGTTTTTTTGTCTTTTACAATGCAAAGCAATATTTCTCATATAACATTCTCAGTTCTCACCAAGTTCCTTGTTCTGTTAAAGTTACACCCGGTTTCCTTATAACGTTTCTTCACAGGTTATCCTCATTCTTCATATATATATCTATATATATAGCTGAAAGAAGGGACGTCTCAGAGTGACTGTTGTAAATTCATTGGAGGTGATCCAGGTGAAAGAACCTGGATAATAAAGTTCATTATTAACTACGTCTCTATGGTCTATTCACTTGAACGATTAGAAATGAAGCCACAGGTGATTATATTTGGTCATCCGGGACTATTAAATACTTAAATAATTATTGACCTAAAAGGTGAAATCATTTGTCATAGGTATCTTTCAAATATGCTTGAATTTTTGTCTCGATTAACGGAACGCCTTTTACGTGGTACCGTGAGCTCTTGTTGGTCCAGAACGGACCTGAAAGAGGGGACGCATCTCTCTTGTCCTTCTACCAAGTCAGATAGAGACACCTGAACACCTGATATGCGGTTCAAACTGTTACCACAAACTACACAATATTATAGAATGTCTTTGTACGCTGTAGCATTACAATTTCCCTTCACTGGAACTAAGAGGCTCAAACACTGTTCCAGCATGACAGTGTGACTGCACACAAAGCGAGCTCCATGAAGACATGGTGTGTTAAGATTGGACTGGAAGAACTCGAGTGTCCTGTACAGATCCCTGACCTCAACCCAACTGATCACCTTTGGGATGAACTGGAACGCCGACTGCACCCCAGACGTCCTCATCTAACGTCACTGTCTGACCTCACTAATGCTCTTATAGCTGAATCCCCACAGCTACGCTCCAAAAACTCCAGTGGAAAGCCTTCCCAGAAGACTGCAGCTTATTATAACAGCAAAGAGGGATTACATCTGGAATGGGACATTCAGCAAGCACATATGGGTTTGATGGTCAGGTGTCCACAAACATTTGGTCACAGTGTGCATCTCCAACGCCAACCATCTCTGCTCCCATTCTACCTCAAGACCAGCTGCTTTTAACTATTCAGCAGACTCGAATGAGGTTTAAATGTAACCTGTTCCATCTCTGAGCTTATGGAAGAGTCTACTATGTTGTCCCCCCCCCCCCCCCCCCCCCCCCCCCCCCCAATGAAAGCATTCTGTACAAATTCCCTGTTTTTAAAATCCAATTAAAAATCTATTTATTCTCCCAGAGGTTTGAAACTTTTTGAGGTCTGTACTATGAAGTCTTCGATTCTGATGCAGCTTGTCATCTGTGGTTTTGTCTTTTACGGCTTTTTATTGCTTCGTTCAGTTATCAAACTTTATTTTGTATTTTACTTCGTTGATCTTTGACGTTAGTTGATTTTATTGTGCAGCGTTTTGGCAGACGGGTCAGGTAAAGGTGACTTGACTTGATTTGACTTGAAATGTCCAGGTCTTTAGGAATAAATATAAAAATAGCTGAATACAATGGTTTGAAAAAACAAACAAACAAACAAACAACAACAACAAAAGATTGTCTTTAGGGTAAAAGGAGAAAGTCCATGAGCATTCATTATGACCTATTCCCACTTCCCCTCCAAACCAAATCCATCCACCTTCTGAGCCCAATAATGACCCCCCTGCCAATTACTCAATGGTTAACACCTCTAAAACCCTCCTCCCATTCACACCCATGGTTTGTTTTGATAATCTCCTTCATCTAGCCATCGTGCTTGCTCTCCAAGGAGCCTTGATGTTTAGAGAACACCAGAACCTGATGAGATCTGGGTCCTGCAGAGAAGGCCGGGGACTCTCCGTCCATCCGATAGCGAGATCCCACAAACAAGATATGCAAATGATCGTGATGACGCAGTCAGTCAAGTGTCACGCATCTACTGTGATGTGACTTTGTCCTGCTTTAGGAAAGATTATCCATGGAAGGGAGATTACATGTCTGTCTCCAAGAAGACATGACATCATGGCTTGGGATATCTAGCTTTTATAGCTATATCTATTCAGAAATAGGACACGATATTCAAGCACAGAGATGATAAAGGTTTCACTACAAGGCTTGATTTTCTTCTGGTGGTTTAATCTGTTAGAAGGTTAGAATAACAATTTGCACAGACGTTTAACCTCTTTAACCTCAAACATGTTTCATTCCATATATATATATATATATATATATATATATATATATATATATATATATATATATATATATATATAATAAAAATATGGAGTCCACCTGACCCTGGTGTGAGCCCAGGTTTCTTTTAAACATTAATCCCTGATGCCTTTCAGCTCAATTGTTCCCGAGATGTTGACATGAAAAACAACACATTCTCACCTTGTGCACTTCAAAGCTCCATCACCTAGGAACAATTGGCTTGCTTGTAATGGCAGTAGCTCTGTGTACCTGGCTGTGTTTGCTCGCAGGCCTGCAAAGCCAAGCCAACAGACGCTGCCCCCCCCCCCCCCCCCCCCCCCCCCACACACACACACATGCACTCTCTCTCTCTGAGACCTGCTTTTGTGCTCTTGTGCTACGTAAAAGCGTCTCTCATGCCAACAGGGCATAATGGGGACCAGTTGGAAACGCTGTTCCAATAACTTGGATGGTTTTGTCAATGGAAAATGGTGCTTGGGTCATTTATAGATCGATAAGTAGAGTACGTTTCAATAAACGGACATCATAAAACATTGTAAAAAGTGGTCCTGAAAATGTCAGTCTGACACACAAAGATACAAAAGCAATAGCAGTAACTCTACAGCGTGCCCCAGGAGTCTCCATACTGTAGGGGACTGTGTTCGCCAGAACCACGTCGGTTGTGCCTTCGTCAGTGGATGTCGGTGGACGTTCACTTCTCGGTTGGGCCGCTCCAGGCTTTTTGAATTTGTCAGTAAGTTTGGCAGTAGTGTCGTGTGCGATGTGCTTGCCGTGTTTCCTGTTAAAGTCCATCGCAACCTTGGGGCACTTTATATACATATATATATATATATATATATATATATATATATATATATGTGTGTGTGTGTGTGTGTGTACATATATATATATATATATATATATATATATATATATATATATATATATATATATATATATAAACGTTTGCTTATAAACTAATATATATATAATTTCTGTATATTGACCATATAATATATATATATATATATATATATATATATATATATATATATATACACACACACACACACACACACACACACACACACACACATATATATATATATATATATATATATATTAGTTTATATACAGACACTTTATATACATATACATATTAGTTTATATACATTATCTGTATACATCTGTATACATACAGAAGGTTTATATATATTAGTTTATATGCAAACATTTTTTTATATAGTCTATATACAGACATTTTAAATATATATATATATATATATATATATATATATATATATATATATTATATAGTCAATATACAGAATTTATATATATATTAGTTTATAAGCAAACGTTTATATATATATATATATATATATATATATATATATATATATACACACATATTAGTTTATGTATATATATACATATTAGTTTATGTATATATATATATACTTAGTTTATGTACAGAAAGTTTATATATATTAGTTTATATGCAAACATTTTATATATATATATATATATATATATATATATATATATATATATATATATATATATATATATATATATATATATATATTAGCTTATATACCGACATTTTTCTAAAAGGTGTGAGACACCCTGTATTATATTAAAAAACAAATATAAATTTGCATAAACAAAATTACATTGTTCATTACCAGGAGCAATAATACACCATCATAACTTATTGCACTATTTGACCATGTAGTATTAGCACAGTTATGGAAGGGATTTATTTATAATCACATATAATCCGGTGTCATCCGGTTGAGGATGGGTCATATCGCCTCAGGGAGTTTTTCCATGCCACTGTCCGCTCCGGCTTGCACATTAGGGATAAATACATACATTTAAAATCCATATCCTGAATTGATATATTTCTGTAAAGCTGCTTTGGGACAATGTCCACGGTTAAAAGTGCTATAGAAATAAAAGTGAATTGAATTGAATAACAAGTCCTGAGTCAATAACAGGAGTAAAGACACAGCGAGTAATATGATACCATTTAGATTCAAATCTGCACCGTCAAAATAATCTGAATTAGGAAAACATACGCAGATGTTCATTTGGAATAGTTTACTGCATGCTGGAAAACCGCTGCTGAATTCTTTACTTTGACTGGTCAGAAGGTGTTAGTTAGTTACTGCTAGTTTTGGCAGTAATTCAAATTCCCAGGTTTCTATTAACGCATTGGTTCTAATACATTACAGTTTTTTAGAGCTCATTCACGAGGACGTGCGTGGCAGATATTGAGCATAATCTAAGGCTAATAATAAAGGGATTATTTGAAAAATTGTACAATTAAAAGTGTACAGTCGTTGACATGGAATTTACGGAATGAGTCTCCAGTTTCAGCGCTTTGTCCATCGGTAAGGTTTCCGTCACAGGAAAATCGTCAGGAGTAAGAGTAAGTCCACTTCGCGCCTTGTCACTTCACTCCACCCTGTCGTTGATTATTTTCCTATAACACAACACCCCAAGTGTGTTACTCCTTACTTATGATTAATATAATAGTCCTTATACTGGACTTTGGACTCGACAGTAATAGGCAAGTCACTGAGTGCGTCATTGAGTGCACACTAATAATATCATATAATTATTATACAATTATGCTTCGGATAGTCATCATGTCAGGTGATCTAGAGTAAACAGCACACTACAAAATGTTATATATAATATTAAAGCTACTCGGTGTCGAGAATTCTGATAAAGTCACCTGGACGTTATCCCAATAAGCAGGTTTTTCGTTCGTGTGATATCGATTCAAACATTATGGCGTCCAGAAGAACCAACCTGGAAGGAGTTAACACCAATTTAATGAATTCAGTTCAAAGAAAAAGAAGGGGAAAGAAAAAAAAAAAAGAGTTCAAAAGTCTAGCAAAAGTCTCTTTGAGGTAAAGTTATATAATATGCGCATATTACAATTTGGTGAAGGCTTCGCTTCCGAGTAGAACTTATTCAGAAAGCTGGAACTCTTCACCACTCGGAGAAACCTATTATTAGACTGTACGCACAACCGAGCCACTTTTCTTTTTCTTCCCAACAAAATGTTTAGAGATTGTGAGTCAATAGCTTGGCCAAGCTTGAACAAATGCTCATATATCAAGACAACTTCTGCCCTTGAGGAAAACAAGAAGGCATTAAAACGTCAGCCAGGACTTCCTGCGCTTTGTGAAAGGCGTCTTTATTCCTGGCCGATTACAGAAGACAGGATAAGGGGTTGCTCTGGATGTTGTGGCGAAGGGAGTGAGAGTGGACGAGGGGATGAGTGGCACG
Organism: Ictalurus punctatus; assembly: GCF_001660625.3. Lineage (NCBI taxonomy): Eukaryota > Metazoa > Chordata > Actinopteri > Siluriformes > Ictaluridae > Ictalurus > Ictalurus punctatus. The sequence continues at coordinate 21,948,781 of NC_030435.2, forward strand.
AGCTGGCGGAGGACTCAGGTGGATAAGGAGACACCTGCGCACACGGAGGACACGGTCCAGCTCAGCATGAGCATCGAGAACATGAGGCGTCAATCAGTAACACGGTTATACGAGACGGTTAATGGTTCACACGCCCCAGACCCCCTCTACATGTTTACACCCCTCCTTCAAACGTCATACCTTATACGTGTTTAGGATAAAAACAAGCACACATTTCAATCTTTCACTTTTTTAGCATGCATATTACTAATTTGGAATGAATGCTAAGGGCTAAGGATGATTATATAGGTATTTAAAATCAACTAGAGCTTACAAAGCACACACACACACACACACACACACACACACACCGCCACCCTTTCTTGCCTCCCAGGGTCAGCAGAACATGATTACGGGGCTATTTATCTGCCGCGCTCCCCCGAAATGGCCTTGCGGCTCCGTGGTAGAGAGAAAGGAGCGCCATCCTTGACAGACACCTTCAGTAAGCTCCTCCACCCCCCCATGGCGCCCTCCTGCCCCCTGCCTCCTGCCCCTCTGCCTTGATAAATACTGTGGCTGAGGCTCAAACGAGGGTCAGGATAACCTCATGCTGACCCAGAGGCTCCGTCTTTCCAGGTCTCTTTCTCAAACACACACACACACACACACACACAACATCTCCATCCCCCAAACCATCCAGGCATCTCTGCTTGCTGGGCCACTACACACCTGTTATCACCGACAGAACAATCGAGCAGATTAAAGGGCAAAATGGGGGAGAAAAGATCACATAGCGAAGGAGCAACATGATGCAAGGTTCTATGTTATACTTCTTATGTAAATAAAACCTACTAAAAATGGCAAAGCTATAAAATTGCAAACATGGACAAATCGCTGTGGTGTAAAAGGAATAAAACTCTTCACAGGTAAAGCTGCTCCTTTACGTTTTCCACCATGGACAAGGACAAAGAAGGATCTCTCTCTCTCTCTCTCTCTCTCTCTCCCTCTCTCTTAAACAAGCTGCATTTTTATATTGTATTTTGCCTTTGTTTACAGGAAGTAACCTGCTTGGTGGATGTTCCACAGCATTAAATATAACTACAACTGGATAAAAAGCACAATATAAAAGTGTAAATTGCTAAGTATAAGAAGAATAAAACAGCACGGGACGTGTCGTCACGTCACATGACTGGTGATGATTTCCCTCAAGTGTTTTATTCTGTAAATAAAAGATAACAACATCCATTATCGTAACTGTAGTGTGAGCGAGAATCGGCTTGTTTTTTTTGTTGTTGATGGGATTCATCACATCATCAACTCAAAACATCCGACGTCTTTTACTATGTTTTCATTTTTACATGCAGGTTCTTCTAACTAAACAAAACGATCGACCGCACTAGCTGGTCGCATTAAAGGCGGCGTCAGTGATTTTCAAACCAAAATACTTAATATTCCTGAAATTCCTAAAATTGTTCTTTCAATTCTGGAACTCCGGCCTCTTGCAGAAAAGAAACCGTGGTCTTTTTATGTGGTTCTACGGGCTGTTAATATTAGGAGGGTAAAAAAAAACAAAACAAAAAAGCAACAACAACAACAAAAAAAACAATATCGTGGACCACCAACATCCAACCAATCAGGACGTCAAGGTGAGTCTGTTTGCTTGTCAATCATGTTTCTTGTCAAAAAAACTCCCCTCCTCCTGCACTAGATTTCAGGTGTTTCAGCTTATGAAGCACTTGTGGGTGTGTTTTAGAGGTGCGGCTGTTTGGATTTCCAAAATATTCCACTTCAGCTAACTTCCAGCAAAATCGCTGACTGCACCTTTAACAAACCTTGAACAAACCCCATGATGGTGCACCAAAATGATGTGCAGGACCTCAGGTGTGTGTGTGTGTGTGTGTGTGTGTGTGTGTGTGTGCAGAGCAAACAGGACCCTTGTACCACAGGACAGAGAAAATCTACACCAGTATCTGTCTCTGCAGCCAAATTGTTTTTCGATAAGGAATCATTCAGCGATAGCACTCGTCTCTGATTTGATATGAAAAGCGGAAGCGTGCACTTCACGCCATCACCACTTCCACGTGTGTGCTGCAACACAAGGCAAATCACGAGTGAAGCGACAGAAAATATTGTTATTACATTGTTATTATAAGTATATTCCTAAGTGGAATTTGCCTAACGGTCACCACTCTTTGTCATGCTCCTCAAACCGTGTTTTCCTGAACAGTTTGTAGAGTGTCTCAGGGCGCATCATCCTGATGAAAGAGGCCAGTGCTATTCGGGAATACCACTGACATGACGGGGTGTGCGACAATGTTTAGGCAGCAATTTGTGCAACAGCAGCTCAGGATCGGACCGGACGTGCTAGTCTTCACTCCCCACGCGCATCCACGAGCCTTGGGCGCCCATGACCCTGTCGCTGGTTCACTGGGTCTCCTTCCTTGGACCACTTTTGGTACCACCGCGCACCCTGGACACTTCACAAGACCGGCCGTTTTGGAGACGTTCTGACCCGGTCGTCTAGCCATCACAATTTCTCCCTCGTCAACGTCACTCCTTACGCTTGCCCATTTTTCCTGCTTCCAACACGTCAACTTCGAGAACTGACCGTTCACATGCTGCCTAATGCTGTATATCTCACTCCTCAACAGACTCGACTGGAACTAGATAATCAATATTAATCACATCACCTGTCAGTGGTTTTAAAGTTATGGCTGATTGGTTGATAATCATGTTTATTTATATATAAGTAGTAGCATTGGTGATAATCGTACTACTAAATTATTATTATTGGTCGTATAACTAATCATTGCTATTACAACAACAACAACAACAACAACAACAACAACAACAACAACAACAACGGAGCAGTTATTTCGTTTTTGGGGGACTCTCGAGGAAGGGCAGTGGAGAGTATAATTTAGGGTTTAGTCTATGATTATACTTGATTATTGTATTTATTTATTTATTTATTTATTTTTAATTGTGTGTATTTTTATTTATTTTTTTATTGTTATTTTTTTTGGATATGTGAGTTCATATTCTATTTACCACAGGGGTGTTCCTGGGGGGACCAGGGTGGGGTGGGAGGTTGGTAGGGGGAGGGGTTATAGTGAGGATTTATGTTAAAATAGTTTGATTCAATGAATCAAATCAAATTTGAATCAATAAAAGTGTTAACTACAAAAACAACAACAACAACAACAACAACAATAACAATGTGTACAATATGTAATTATACAGCAATTATTGACCATATATAATAGTATTTTGACTTGTTAAATAATTATATCTAATCAGTTACTGCTATTATTATTAATATTATTATTTTTATTATTCATAGTAGTAGTAGTAGTACAGTAACTACAGTACCATTCTCCTCAGAATGTCCGGGGAACGTTTTGTAACAGGCCAGCATTATCTATTGTATAGTTATAAATACTTAGCAATTTAGCTAGGGCAAACAACAACAACAACAACACCAACAAACACTTCTCTAAACTATGAGTCATAAAAGGTAATATCATATCCAATATCTGGATTTTTCTAACTAGATATCGTCGTGACGTAGTTAGCATTGCGCTAACAGATAGTTAGGCAGTTTAGCAAGTCATGCCTGCCCATGTGTGAGGTGGAGAGAGTCAACCTGGCGCTAGCTCTGTGCAGCGGTCACACTTCGGGGTCAACCTGAGACGACCGGTAGAGGTCAAATATGAGAAATTAAACATGCTTTAATATATTTGTATGAAATATAGTATGGTTAAATCTCAGGTCTATTTAAAACAAACAAAACAAAAAAAAAAACATTACCCTAATATGCTGATGCATTCATTTGAACTAAAAGAAATTGTGTTTGCACTTCTGGTGTTTTGTTAAATGCTTGGCATACCCATGTACGCTGGTGTAGATTAGGACTGCTTCACTACCTCTAGGCTTCTCGTTCATGTTTTTATATGATGGTATACCGTACCGTGTGTAATCAATTGTATTCAGGAACGAAAGAAGAGGGTTGTGAGCGGTTTCAGAATTTGTTGTGGGTGTGTGGGTGGCCTGGAGGAGTGTGAGACTCCCGGCCTAAAACTACGTCCCATTCCGGCCCTGATTGTGTGTGTGGGATGAGAGAGAGCTCAATGTGAGTGATTATGATGTAAAGAGAATCTGAAAGTGCCCGAGACCAGAACATGTAAGATTTTATTTTTAACTCTGCACGGTGTGATGTGTTACATTCCTCAGTCCTGCTCTGGCCAGTCTCGATCAGCAGCTCCGAGCTCCACGGAGTCACCCTATCACCTCCACAGCTCATCTGTCTGCGGGCTGGCACACACACACACACACACAGTAGAGTCACACTCCTCACACACTAACAGATCTGAATGGATTATCAGCGTCCAGGCTGTAAGCTTTGCCAAATACCGTCATACTGGAAAAGAGTTTGTCAGAAATATACGTTCCAAAAACAGAAATATTTTCGAGTTTTGATGTAAATTCTGGTCGATTAAGTTTCTAAAGACTGGACGCTTTAAGAGAGGAACACCCGTGGTCGAAGGATCCGTTCACAAACATCACATTGCTGAATCTTGTTGCTTTGCAAAGTGCACACACACACACACACACACACACACACACAGCGCACAAGGCCCAGGTGTCCTGTTCTCATGCAGTGTGGACTGACCTTGGCTGCTTGCTTCACCTTCTCACTTTAATAAACATTGTGTGTGTGTGTGTGTGTGTGTGTTAGTTAACAGTTTAGTGTTTATTCACTGTGTGTGTGTGTATGTGTGAGAGAGATGAATGCAGCTTCTTTTATTCTAAAAGAATTATTGAATACATGAAGGATATTCGTGGAGACATTAACAAAGTTTGCTTGAGTGTTCAAAAATAAATAAATAAAATCAAACGTTAAATGATTTCTGAAGTCCGTGTGTGTAAGGTGTTTGGAGGCGCCGAGTACGACGCGGTGTGTGCGCTAGTGGGTTCGGTTGGAGAAAAAAAATAGACACGGAGAAAACGTCTTTTTTAAAAATTCGTTTATTGTCGTCTCATCAGTGAGATGTTTATTTAGCCGCCATTAAAATAATTTGTACAGTTAAGGTGTAAAAGCATTACCATCTGCTGGAGACGTTATGAGCGTATGGGCGGGCGCCATGACTTTTGCTGCGTTCGAGTCGTGTTGGACATATCGTAATTCCATACATAGCGAAGCCTACAGCAGTAAGGCAAGATCACTTCCGTGTTGTTCATGATACAAATATAAAGTGTTAGATAAAAAAATTTAAAAAGTCATGTCATGTCATCCATTTGTTTTCTGACCAAAATCAATATCGGTAAATGAACAAAACTTCACTGTAGATCAGAATGCTGTAACTTTATTCACTTTATTCACTTTATTGCACTTTATTTAAGTGCAAGTCCATCTTGGACTTGCACTTTTTTTCATTAGCATCAATCAGTTTGGCGGGCGCACGGTGGATTAGTGTTTAGCACGTTCGCCTCACACCTCCAGGGTCGGGGTTCGATTCGGCCCTGTGTGTGCGGAGTTTGCGTGTTCTCCCCGTGCTGCGGGGGTTTCCTCCGGGTACTCCAGTTTCCTCCCCCAGTCCAAAGACATGCACGGTAGTCTGATTGGCGTGTCTAAAGTGTCCGTAGTGTATGAATGGGTGTGTATGTGATTGTGCCCTGCGATGGACCGGCACCCTGTCCAGGGTGTACCCCGCCTCGTGCCCCACGCTCCCTGGGATAGGCTCCAGGTTCCCCCGTGACCCTGAAGAAGGATAAGCGGTATAGAAGATGGATGGACCTAGACTCCGCCTCCTAATGTTTAAAGATTTTGTGACACAAATTATTATATGTCAATTCTACAGAATATTCTGTAACTTTAGGACAGGCTGTTATAAGAAAATAATCAACAATGGCATTGTACGATGTGATCATATCTAGTGCGGAGTAGACTCCAGATTGACCGTGACCTCGACCAGGATGACGTGGTTCCTCAGTATGAATGAAACAAAACAAATAAATGAAACTATATTCATCTTGTATATAGATCATAACCGAAACGAGATGTTTAGTGATGAACGTCACCCATATGATGCCTCAGATCTTTATAGAAATACTAATCAAAGTTTACAATTCTAGAAGATTCTCTCCGGAGTGCGTACGCACGTGTATATGTACAGCATGTCTAGGTGTGCGGTCTTTTTTTCTGCTCCTTGCACAGGGGATGAATAACACATTTCTGCAAGATTACCGTACAAGATTTCTAGTTTGCTTCACTCATTCCAGTCATTTAATCATTTGCTTTCGGAGCTCGTGGGGTTTTTTTTTTTTTTCTTCCTTTTTCACAGACAGTCTCAGACAAAAACAAGTGAGCATCTGGCAGGTACTCCTCTCAGACCTCCTGCAACCTTGAGGCGAGGAGAATGGAATGCTAAGGCGCTATCTTGAAGCAAAAAAAAAAAAAAAAAAAT
>NC_030435.2:21960226-22030226 GCF_001660625.3 Ictalurus punctatus
CACTTTGACCAAGTCCAGATCCATAAAGAAATCATTGAGTCAGCGAGCAGGAGGAGGAGGAAGTGGACATGGTGGCTCCTTTATGGTTTAACAATGGGGGAGGGGGTTGTTGTGGCAGAAACTCGGGTCCGAACTCCACTCGTGTAGGCCTCGTCCCATCCAGTCTCGGTGGCCTTTGCCCGAGCCCGTCATTAACACCGAGCCATAAATATCCTCCATCAAGCAGCGACGAGGTGACGCTAGAGGACCTTCAGTCGCACGGAGCAACGTGTCACAACAACAGCGCAGGTCTTCACAGGGCGTGGTGCTGACGGGTGAATTTTCGACGTTCGGTAGAAGTATAACATATAACCGATCGAAAAGCTCATCGGTGAGACGGCTCGGGAAGAAGCGGCCATGTTCGACAACCCCTTCATAAGTCTAGCGTACGCTGCCATCTTGTGGTGCATCTTGAGATTGAATTCAAGACTAAACGGGTCCACTGCTATCATCATCATCTCCTGATAATCTCCTGTTCCTGAGCGGCAGGAGCTCAACGTGCGAGCTAGCCAGGGTCGGTTCTCTTCTCCAAACCGGCCCACACTCTATAACCTCTATACGCAGTCAGCTCTACCTTATTGGAGGAAGACGCACCGACAGGAGGCCATTTTATGACCCCATGAGCATTTCGATAAACTAGTTAGGATTTAGAAGAACGCAAGACTTTGAGAACTTCAGTGTGACCCAAAAAAAGATCTAACCTGAACCTTACACGAGAGACGCGGTACTCGCGAGAATCCGTTCCAATCAGGCAAAAGTAATGGCACCCCATAAACAGGAGGAAGTGTTAAGGTACATTCTCTCTCTCTCTCTCTCTCTCTCTCACTCACTCACTCACTCACTCACTCACTCACTCACTCAGACAATGATTTTATCGCTGCACGTCACTACTGGTCGTCACGGTAACGTTCATCCGCGGGTGGCACAGCATTCCAGCATTCCACTTTTGACACAAAACATTCTGGAGGGAGAGCGTTTGTGTATAAAATTCACCAGTGTATACGTGCATCACATCCTACGAGACGAAGGAGATGCGGTGCGAGCTCTTTGCCACTGCGGCCGTCTCTCTGCGGCGCAAGCGCGAGCGCCGGACCGTCTGGGTGCACGGAGAACATTTCAGCCCGGCACGGTGGATCACGGATCACGTGCCGTCTCCGTCTTCACACCCATTGGTAGTCGCTGCACCGAGTGGCTCGGAATTAGCATCAAGTTAACCTTATGGACACGCCCACACCTGGTTGCTCATGTCACCGGTTCTCACTGAAAACGAACGTCCTCCGGTCGCCGCGAGCTATAGGTACGTGCGAACGTACCTATTGCGTGTGTGGTACTTGACTCGCTGCAGTGGCTGAGCTGCATTATTGGAAGATTTAACGCAAATCCCACTTAGGAGGCGGTCTTTCACCGTTTAGTCGTCATTCTGTCATTTTCAGCTGTGTGTGAGCGGTGCCTTTTATGGAGTTTTTATGGGCGTCACTAAATGCAATCGAGTCATTTACGGCATATGCACGCGAGAACATCGTAGGAACAAGAAAAATCAGCGTCACTGAACCGTGAAAAATCTAGAGGGGATTTTTAATTCTGTTTAAGTTTGAGGAAAAACATTTAGCTACTGAAACGCCTTCAACACTAAACGATAAATGAGGCCCACTGTTCCTAGATTTTCGAGTAAGTCCCGATTCACGGAACCAAGCAAGTAAGAGATTTGAGGAATCTTGAGTAAAAATCCGATTCCTCCGGATCCACCGCGATCCTGACCAGGATGAAGGAAAACGGATGAATGAAATGAATCAGATCAGCACGGTGAAGGAATATAACGCTTCTTTTAGCACGTTACGCCATCACATCGCGGAAGGGTCACATGGTCGTCAAAACGTCCCGCAATCCGTCATTCCCGACTAAAAACGACTTGCTCGCGAAGCATGTTCCACCTCAACTAAAACGGCAAGGCCTGTCCCAGTTCAGCGGCGCGCGAGCGTGACGACTCTCGCCTTGACCGAGCCCCGTACCCAGCATCCCACAGCTCACGCTAAAACTCACACCTCGGTAGGGAATCAGCCGGGGAGATGGATGCATACCAGAACATCTACTTATCAAAAAGATCACTGACGCACGGTGATCTATTTCCACTCTGTTCACACATCCGTCTTTACAAGTGCTCCCAATCCGTTTCTTTTGGCCGACGCAGCATTTCTCCGATCTGCAGCGGTGGCGTCGGAGGCAGTGAGGTGCCGAGTCACAGAGAGTTACAAATCACGATTAAGGAGCGGTGTGTACTCTGGATTTAGCAGATTCAAGGATATCGAACGCTCAGGGAGGGATGGGGAAGAAAAAAAGAGAGAGAGAAGGGAGCGAGCGTGATGAATTTCTCTGGTGAGACGTGACTTAACGTCGACTTCTTTAACAGAAAGAGGCTCGGGGGGGAAGCCGCCGTTATGAATAAAGCTTTCGAACAGCACGAAACTGCTTTAGTGAACCTCTCAAGGCCGAGCCGCTGCGTCGGTCTCTTCCCGTTCGCTTTTCTCTCAGCGCCCAGCTGGATTTATGTAAATAATAATAATCATAATAATAATAATAAACGTAGCTGTGAGCTTGAATGAAACGATCTGTGTTCACCTAACCTTTGATCACAGTTTAGGAAATTACCACAATTTCTAACAATTTACTTAATAAAAAAAAAGATTCCTTATTTTAAAATCACAACGTTCTGAACGTTCTCGACCCATCCCGATTGCTCTGAAGGTGCCGATTCATTTTCTAGAACGGCGGCTCGGACAGAAGTTCCATCTGCGAATCGCAGGTTTACATTTATCCGATTGTCCAATTATGTTAGTGTTTCTATAGTAACAATGTCCAATTATGTTAGTGTTTCTTTAGTAACAATGTCCAATTACGTTAGTGTTTCTATAGTAACAATGTCCAATTACGTTAGTGTTTCTATAGTAACAATGTCCAATTACGTTAGTGTTTCTATAGTAACAATGTCCAATTACGTTAGTGTTTCTATAGTAACAATGTCCAATTACGTTAGTGTTTCTATAGTAACAATGTCCAATTACGTTAGTGTTTCTATAGTAACAACAGATTATAACAATGTGAAAATCTGCGGACGGAGAGGCCGGGGCACTCGTTTTCGTCTTCTTATCTTGAAGAGAAAGCGAATAGAAATGCATAAAAACTGACACGGCGTTCTTCCAACTTAAATGAAAAGAACGGAACTGCTAGTACACCACTGTCGTATAAGAGGAACGGAACACTACGAGGAATGCCGTTGTAGGGAAATACCCCTTCAAGGTGGTAACAGTAACGCCACCTGGTGTCAGGTCGCATTACACCGCCTCGTCGTCGATCGTTTACCCGAGTGGAGAACTAGACGAGACGAGAACGGGCGTAGACGCGTCACGATATGTATAACTAGATCGGTAACGTTCATCGTGACAAAGTTTGATGTTGGCTTGACAAAGCCAGTGTGAAGATAGTTTGAAGTTGAAAGAAAGAAAGTAAGAGAAAGAACGAACGGGTGACAGACAGTTAAAGATAGACAGACAGTTACTGGTAGAAAGACTGATGATAAAGTATATAATATACAAGCATAAAGTCAGATGGAGTGAGAGAGTGACGAGTAGATCGATGGAGAGAGTGTTATTAGTAGAAAGAGACAAGGAGAGACAGGTAGATTGCTGGAAAGAAATATGGAGAGAGAGATAGAGAGTGTGTGGGCGTATATGCACTACTGATAGAGAGATGGATGGAGAGCGTGTGTGGCATTGGTAGAGAGATAGACGAAGTGAGAGTCTCTGTTACAGGTACATTGACGGAGGGAGAGGGCGAGAAGAGGGGCTTCAGGTCATGCGCGAGAGTTTTGACAGCTGCAGTCGGAAATCTTGAACATTCCAAGCCAGGCTCGGAACGTCCCGTGAGTGTACGTCGTCTTTGGGATATCTGATCGTCTGCTACTGGAAAACTCTAAGTCCGATCAGTTGAAAGTTTCAATCGAAGTCAGTGGGAATTTTGGCCACTTTGAGCTTCCGTAACAGGAAAACTAAGTCCGATCAGTTAAAGAAAATACAGAACGATCTGTCTGAACAGCTTGAAGGACTGTCCCGAGTCTGGTGGAAGTAGCTCGAAAGCTCGAGGAGTTATAACAGTTCAAAACGTTCAATGGAAGTCAATGGGACTTTTGGTCAATTTGAGCTTCCGTAACAGGAAAACTGTAAGTCCGATCAGTTAGAGAAAATACAGCACGATCTGCCTGAACAGCTTGAAGGACTGTCCCGGGTTTGGTGGACGTAGCATGAACGATCGAGGAGTTATAACAGTCTGAAATTTTCAACGGAAGTCAATGGGAATTTCGGCCACTTTGAGCTTCCGTGACTGGAAAACTGTAAGTCCGATCAGTTGAAAGTTTCAAGGGAAAGTCAATGGGAATTTTGCCTAATTTGAGCTTCCGTTACAGGAAAACTGTAAGTCCGATCAGTTAGAGAGAAAATACAGCACGATCTGTCTGAACAGCTTGAAGGACTGTCCCGAGTTTGGCGGAAGTAGCTCGAAAGCTCTAGGATTTATAACAGTTCAAAATGTTCAACGGAAGTCAATGGGACTTTTGGTCATTTTGAGCTTCCGTAACGGGAAAACCGTCATTCTGATCAGTTAGAAAAGTCATAAAACAGGCTGAGGGTCTGCGGCGAATTGGGTAATTTGGTGCATGTAGCTTGAAAGCTCCAGGAGGAGTGGCGTTTAGAAATCTTGGTAAGCTTAAACAGCAGAACACGGTGTCGGCTTTATGTTGTTCAACATTAATTAACCAACGTCCTACCGTGCTCTTGCATGTATACAACTACTACACAACAGGGGTCCCTTGTCGATGGTAGAAAGAGTAGAGGAAGTGGAAAACAATGCTTAGCAACAGTAACTGTGCAGCTAATTATCTGATCGAATCGTTCCGCTGCAATCTGGAGACAATTCCGCCTTCCTTCAGATTAAACTCATGGTCAGGGTCACGGCGGATCCAGAACCTATCCCGAGAACACCGGGCATGAGCCAGGAACACACTCTAGATGGGACACGCTCATTCACGCCGACACATCCATGCACTGGCATGTTTTTGGGAGGTCGGAGGAATCCGGAGAACCCGCAGGAAACCCACCCGGACACGCGGAGAAGACGCGAAACTGAGCTCGAGACCGTAATCCGATTCTCGGCAAAAATCCAAACGTCACCACACACACACCTGCTTCATTAGATCTTTATTCCGCAATGCATTTCTTTTAAAAGCTCTTTGCAATACAGAACGAATGGACATTTTTTCCCCCCATGATAAACATACTGCATACATCAAACGTATCGTTTTAAACCTGGATAATCTTTTATGTACTGAAAACAAGGTACAAAATAGACCTTTGAAGGAACCATGACAATACGACACTACCGTTAAAGTACATTAGTGCATCTAAGCCTCGGATGTTAACGTGTGTACTGAAAATGATACGAAATATTAAAAAGGCAAAAAGTATGAAGCTACCCCCCCCCCCCCCCCCCCCCCCATGAAAACAAACAAACAAAAAGTTTTGCACTGGTAAGCTATAGAGTCGTACGCAAACGACTCCAATAAATTATATTACAAGTTCCACTCGTTTAAAGACCTCAGCGTGGTTAAAACACTGTCCGTAAACAGGATAAAGGTTACATCAGAACGGCGACGTGAGCTTCGAGATATGCGCTGAACTGCACGAGCACTCTGTCTTTGGGTAAATATTTCTCTTAGGCTACAAATTTTTCTCGCATAACTGCTCAGAAGAAAAGCTAGTGTTAAGAGCCTACTGTCCTACGTTTCATACTTGCTAACCATTTAAAAAAAAACAAAAAAAAACAAAACTGTGTCGTATACACTTCTCTTCTTGGAATTATAATAGATTGTACGCTCGGTTTCATTCTATAAAGAAGAAAAGAAAAAAAAAAGAAAAAAGTTAAAGCACCGTATCCCCAGAACGTATCAAATTATGTCGAGACTTTTCTTTTTCAGGAGGTCGCTAGCGCTTCATTCTTTCTTTCTCTCTTTCGTGCCATACCAATCGTGCGTCAGGACGGTTCCATCAATCCAGTCGGTTTATCGTTTTAAGATGACACGGGATTCGATTTGTCCCCCCACCCCCCAATCTGTGCTCTTAAGACTCGACCTCGTGTCCTTAGCTCCTCTATCTGAGAACGTGGAACAATAATACTAAGTGTGTGTACATACTGTAGTACAGCTGGTACGTACAGTACATCGTTACATACCGTGGTGGATGGAGGCTATGCTACTTATATATACTTAAGATTCTAGTTTTAATTTTAAAACGATGGTTTAAAAAAAGAAAAAAGAAAAAAGAAAAAAAAAGAAAAAAAAAAAAGAAAGGATGCGTCACTTGAAATGTCCCGACTATAGATTATAGAACATCGAAAATGGCAGATAAAAGATTCTGGGCAGTGTCGACGAGATAATGACAGTGTGTAGTGTTTCTCGGCGTTACTTGCTCACATTGACCATAAGCGTGTTTTTACACGTGAGCTCAAAGAAAGCGGAGGAAGTTTGTTGATCTTGCGCTTAGAGTAAGGACGCACCGATTCGACAGCGATGGACGTGCCGTGGACAAGTGGGAGATTTCCTTATTCTCATGCAAACGCTTATTAAGTACAGTGCTGGTGAAAAGTGTTTTTTTTTTAACATTTTTTTTTTTTTAGAAACTTCATCACAGCTTCAAACGCAACAGCCTTGGGCCACACAGCGTCTTGTGTCTTTAGGTCCACTTTTCTGGATACGAGCTTCAGAATCGCGATCACGTTCGATAGCAATCAGGGTCACGATCGTCACGTCGCGCTTAACCGATCGAATTGAGGAATTCGCTTCACCGGACGAACCGGAGAACTCGGACGGAGCCGTTAAGATCGAGCCGTTTAAGATGATTACGTGCTCTCGTTTTATACTGAAAGGTTACGTCCTGGCGAACTCTAAGAAAACCGCTGCGGACACGGGAAACAAAGAGAGGCGCCTGGAAACTTCTGACTGGCGGACTAGCTTCCCGATCCAACTTCTTCCATTTACGATACGATATCGAGATTAAAACAATCTTCTCAACATTCTCAGACTAACTAAACTGATTAATTCTTGGCGTTTGTTGCCGAATATTAACAGCGAGATCGGCTCGAATATGTAGTGATCGTTTTTGTCCACTAGAGGCGCTGTATTCGATTCCCTAGCCGCCTGTGACTGGAAGTGCTGATCTTCGTGACGGCTTTTCGCAAAACCTGCCGTTTTTGCTCTCGACAAAACACGAATTGCTGTGATTTACGGAGGAAAGAATGACCACGCCCACCCAAAGCGTCCGAATTTGCCATTCGGACGCTTTTTCTGCAGGAATCGGTGCACCCTTTTCTAAGCTTGTAGATTTGCGCTGACAATTAAAAAAAAAGAATAATAGTAGTACAGGGTAGAAAGCACACAACTCTGAATGCGCAAGCTTCTGCTCAGCACTCCCGTTAGACGCTGAAGGTGAACGTGCTGCATAGGTAAAGACTTGTAGTGTTGTACTGTTCGGAGCTCATAAAGCTGGTAGACAGAGTATCGACGCACTCTGTTAAGTATGTTAACATACTCCCTAACAAGCAAGTTTACGTTTACGGAGAAGCCGAAAACTACGGACGATGAAAGTAGAGCACGAGACGCGACGGTTTCCTCGTCCACCATGCGACGAGCTTGTAATGAACTAAAGAGAATAACCCAAGACGTAGCAAAACGTGAGTCCGGAAGTTTGCTTTAAGACAATTACAAAAGGAAAAAAAAAAAAAGAAAGAGAATTGACGTAACACTGATGAGCACGAGCCACAAGAGCCACGAGAGCAGGTGGCCTGGAGCTCTAGTACAGCAGGATCCGCCTCTCGATAGCCTTCCTGCAGATGGGGCACTCGCTCATGCGGTCGCCGCACAGCTGGCACGTGCCATGGCCGCACATGAAGATCATGTTCTTCAGACGATCCAGACACACTGGGCACATGGTCTAGAACAAATAAAAACACAGTGGTTTAAGGTTTTTCCATCGCAAATTCCCATCACACCAGTAGCTATGGTTATACGTCGTTCTCAGGCTTTTCTGGGATTGTTACTTGTCGGCTATATGTTCAGAGCAGAGCTCGGGAAAGAACATTCTAGAGTCGACAACCACCACACGCTGGGTCTCTGGATATTCTGAGGCTGTTACTCGTTGGCCACACAATCAGGTTGCCTTCTGTTCCTGAAAGTCCAAGCGGAACTCAACAAAGAACCTTCTAGAAAACGACAGCTTGGTTGGTGGGGGCGTCGGGCTAAAATCCAATCACTAGTCACTCCTCGCGACTCTCCCAACCGTCCGCGTGTGATCGAACCAGCCACCGGGGATATCAATACAAAAGTTGAGTCACTGCAACAAACCCTACCTGCTCTTTGATGTCCTGGAGCTGTTGCTGGAGCTTCTGCACGTCCGCGTTGACATTAGTGTTGTCCTTGTCCCTCTGCAAGGCTGGGATATTTCCGCTGGCTGCAATACAAAGACAGGCAGATGTTGAGAACCCTTATCATATCGACGCCACCCGCTGGTAAGAGACACCCCCGTCTATTGCTAGCGGGTGACTGCTGAACCATTGGGCTTCAACGAGAACCGTGATTCTCTTTGTTATCCTGGTTCGCTTCAGTTTAGAAACTCAAATGAGTACTGGGGGTGGGGTGGGGTTTTTGGAGGGGGGGGAGGTCATGAGGAAGGCAGCTAGCTTCATTTAGACTTTATAGTTTAGAAAGACAGACTAAGGGAAGATTTAACTCATTTGTCAGGAGCTGGAGCCAAGACACGATGACACCAGAGACTCCCGAAAGAGTAGAGCGGCCAGTGCCAGTGCGAGCGCAAAGAGCTCTGCGGGGTCTGAGAGAACAGGAAGGAAGCTCTGGAAAAGAGAGAATTGAAGGTAGGGGGGTGGGTTTGGGGGGAGAGGAAGGGCATACTTACACCAACTTAGCGCCAGATTGTTGGGCTGGAGAAGATCCTGTGACCCCCCTGCCACTGAGTTAGAGCCCCCTGCTGAGAAGCAACCAATCACAGGGTTACGTAATGCACGGCGCTCAGGGCGAACCTAGACTGCCCTACGGCATAGCGTCATGAAGTATTAAAGAGCAGGAGTGAAAGGAAAGAGCGGTCTGTTGAGGTGATATTTAAAAACAGGAGGCCCGGCCATTTCACTGCTTGTGTTAAGGGGGGGGGTCTCGAGCATCCGAGGCGATCGCCGACGAAACAACCCCCTCTTCAAAAACCCGGTAGAAGTGCAAACGGCCATGCGATAAAAATCTGGTAAAGTCGGTAAAAATCGAACACTCCGGTCTCAAGTGACCTTGAGTAACCCTTGATTCCCACCCTGGGTTCATTTTTTTTCCAGGCTGCTATGGTGTTCGTCAGGTCCACTTCCGGGCTGACGAGTCCCACGGACGTAGGCGCTAAAGTGTTCTGGCCTGCAGGGTGTGTGACTACGGCTTCCAGGCAGGATCCCGCCTGAGGCGGGATGATGGTATAGTATGTGCGCAGTGTGTGTGTGTGTGCGCGTGCGTGTGCATGTGGCAGAGAGGGGAACGTCGGCCCGTCTCTGCCAGGATAAATGACATTTTGTGGGACGCTGAACTAAAAGCGGCCCCTTATGGCAAACAGAACGCAGGCACTGGGACGAGGGGGGCGGGGGGGAGATAAGAATTACGAGCTGCATTCCTCTGTTGACTGAACTGTGTGTGTGAGACTAAGAGACGTCAGGTTGGAAGGATCTATCTGACAACTAAGCGTGGCTACAAAGGAACAAATACCACATAAGTGAACTTACACTAGTGTCCCTTTGAACTCAAACTAAACCAACAGAAAAGAAATTAGACGGAGGGCCGTGAGCACTGGGATCGTGACGAATGGAGGTGAATAATAACGTACGACAGAAACACAATACAGTCATACGCTCATGGCAAAACACAGGACTGAAACTCCTTAGGGGAAAATAAATAAATAAATAAATAAATAAATAAATAAATCCGGAGAAATCCAGAAAGACACAGGAACTACTCTGTGAGCACGTTTAAAGAAAAAGTCCACGCTGAAACGCATTAAATACGTTTATATTGAAATATTATATATATATATATATATATATATATATATATATATATATATATAAAAAAATGTTGATGGCGGCGTTAGCACGAAAGTTGAACTTTTGGAAAAACTAATATGTCTGAGCAGAGTGTATAGAGGAATGGGTGTCACAGCTGGACAGACTAAAGCGCCGCCGCATCGCTCTCTTTATATAGAGATGAAGTGATGGCTAAATCCCCAATTCAGAATTTTATTCTAAAACAGATAATAAATCTTGGGCACAGCTTAAGATCGCGTCGTAAATATGAAAATTAATAGCGTGGATTTTTCCTTTAGGACTTTAGAAAGAGTAACATCACATACGCCTGTAGCGGGAAAAAAAAAAAAAAACCACCTCAAAACAAAACATTAGAAACATGAACATGAGCTAAAGGAAAACAGAAGCAACGTCAAAAACACTGAGAATGAATACGATATGAAAAGGAAAGAGAGAGAAAGAGAGAGAGAGAGAGAGGGGAAAAAAAAAGGGAGCTTGTGGAAGTTCACTCACTAAGGTCCTCATCATCAGTGGCATCCTCCATACCTTTCCCTCCGCAGCACAGGACGAAAGGAGTACGCCGCTCCACCACCGCTCGACACTGTACACACTTCTTCATCAAGCTGGCACAGTCTATACACGCACACATACATACACAAACATACACACAGAGAGAAAGAAGACGTTAAACCCCAAAGCATCTCGAACAATAAGGTGCACACATTTGAGTGCCAGGTCCTACATGTGATATGGACTTGGAGTCAGATCTCAAACGGCGTTAGATTGGACACAGAGTGGAGCGAGAAGGTTCTACAATGATGCACATAGTTTATACCCCGTGTAGTGAGCACATATAGTGTACTGTTGAGTCTGATGTGTGGAAGGGAAGGGAAGGGAAGGGAGGTTCGACGGCTCACTTACTCTCACACGCGCACATGTGACCGCAGGGCTGGAACAGCACGGCTGCTTTCTTGTCTGAGCAAACCACACACTCTTCGATCTGCGGGCCAGAGCGGAAAAAGAGGCTCAGTGTGGAACGGTGTTATACGTACACGGGTACACGTGTCTCGCACGCGGCCGTGATACAGTCCGTGTACAACCTCACAGTCACATCGAATCAAATCGACAGTCTGAGCACAACAAGATACCGTAAAAAGTTTCATTACTTATAAATAAATAAATAAGAAATTACAGACGCCAAATGTGTCATTTAGGTTGAGCGGAACGTTTTGGGCTAAACAACTGCTCTAAAGGCATTTATACCACAACGTTGTTGAATCCTCGATTCTGATTGGTCGGAAGGTGGCGATTACGTTTCTATGACGGCAGCTCTGAGAGAAGTTCGCGTCAAGTCGGAAAATTCCGCGTCTCGATCCGCCGTCCTAAACAGTGTCCGAGATTAGAAGCGACGTGTCCCAAATAAATCGTAGTGCGTCGAAATGAGAATCCCAAAGGTGGTCTACCGTTTCCAGTAGATTTTTCGAAGTGCGCGTAACTAGGCGACGACGTTCTCTCGCGTTGCGTGACGTGTCCGTATGTCCGAGTACTCGCATACGTACTCTCTTGCTACGCACTGAAAAAGTATACGAGTACATACTTTTAGCGCATATTATAAATAAGGAGGCGAATTGAGACGCGGCAAAAGTCAAATCTCACGCTTATATTAATGCGCACGTTCTAACGTTATGGAAGGAGTCTCCAGTGTTAGAACTTTGTAACAGTCGGAGGTAACGTTGCAACTTTTAAGCTTGGAGTTCTCCATTTTTTAACCTCGGTTTCTCAGCAACTTCAAGATAAAGCTACACACTACCAAGAAATGGTAAGAAAAGCGGTATCTGTAAAACCTTGAATAATTTAAGAACACTATATAGTGTACGCAGAACCTCGCCCACCGTCCTCTAAATGTCCCGCTGAGATGTTGTGCACTACCTTGGTCCTGGACTGGACCTGGTCTTTACAGATGAGACACTTCTTGACGCGAGGAGAACACAGCGAGCAGGTGGCGATGTGGCCGCACGGCCCGAACAGCGTGTCCCGCTTCATGTCCGAGCACACCATACACTCCTCCAGGGTCTCGTTGTTGCTGTTCAGAGACGGGCTGCGGGAGCCCACCTGCCCGCTGAGAGACACGGCGGCCAGGGAGAAACGTGTCGAGAGGAAGAAGGGAAGCGGCGGCGGGGGAGGGAAGTCAAACAAAAGGTGAAGAAACGTGAAGAAAGGAAAACATGGCAAGGCATGAAGATGGATGAGAGCAGGAAGGAACCGAAGACGGAGGGGGGAAGAAAACGGGGGGAAAAAAAACGTATGTAGATCAGATATAGGTGAGATTACGTATACATTACATTTGTTATATATAAATTTTTCTACACTAAATACCTTGTTTAATCGTTTACAGTCGGAAGCGATTTTTTTAAACTAAATCTAGGCGATGATTTTTCGGAGTACCTGGTCTTTTCCTTGTGGCACTTGGCCAGGGCTTTGCACAGGCTCGGGTCAGGGCACAGGTCAAGCGGAGACTGGCCCTTCTTGTTGCGGATGGTCAGGTCGGCGCCGTTGGCTGCCAGGAAGCAGGCAATGGAGGCGGCGCTCTTCTTCTCTGCTCCTTGAGTCCCAAGTCCCATAATCAGCTAGACGGAAACATGAAAACAGTGAGAAAGGATTCATTCAGAATAACGCCAACTCAAATCTCCGTACTGCGCCGAGAAGGAATCACGTAATTCCAGCTAGACTGCTAACTCTAAAAAAGGGTTCAGAGTTCCTAAAAAAGGGTTCAGAGTTCCTGAAAAAGGATTCAGAGTTCCTGAAAAAGGGTTCAGAGTTCCTGAAAAAGGGTTCAGAGTTCCTGAAAAAGGGTTCAGAGTTCCTGAAAAAGGGTTCAGAGTTCCTGAAAAAGGGTTCAGAGTTCCTAAAAAAGGATTCAGTGTCCTTCCAAAGGTTTCCGCGTTCCTCAAAAGTTTTCGAGTTTCTTAATAGCAGGTACGCGTGATTCATCATTGTCTGAAGCTTGCATATGGCCAGTGAGGAACCTTTAGTTCAGTCAGGAACCTCCCGAACAGTTCCTGTTCTATAGAAAACTAGCACCTCTGGGAAATGTAGGAAATTCAGGACGCACACTGAACCTGATTCCTGAAGGTTCCTGAAAAGGTTCCTCGTGTATGTTAAAGCAATAGCAGATGAGCGGACCGAAGACATATGACTGCTTTTGGTCCGCTCTTCCTGAACTAAATGGAACGATCGCACGGTAAACGGCGCAGACGATCCATAAAGTACGCCGCGTAGAACAAGTTCATCTGGAACGTCGTGCACTTCATTCCGCGGACGAAGACGACGGCGCACGCTTCGGCATCCCGGGCCTCTCTGGAGGAGTCGTTTTAAATGGATGGCTTACACGCCGGGTAATGGGCGAGAGATTTGTCACACTGATCTGCCTGCGTTAATAAATGACAAGCCCCTGGCCCCGGTTCAGCCTCCTGCCATCGGCTGCGTGATTTAGACCGGTCGCAGGGAGCGGATGTGGCCCGCCGGCAGGTCTGAGGGCAGAGAGAACGAGGAAGTGGTGATCGTATCTGCGCAGGTCAGAGGTCAGGTGTGACAGAGGAAGAGACGTAAGGTCTTAGGGATCTGACGTGTACAGACAGCACGGGGTGTTAACGAAGAGGAGAGACGGTGTGTAACGGGAGGTCGGACAGCAGGTCAAATAGATGCGTGAATAAAAGAGCAGGAGGGAAGAAGAAGAAGAAGAAGAAGAAAAAAAACCTTTAACAAGACTCTTAGAGCAAAAGGTCCACCGGTATATATAATTCAATCAGAAGACGAAAAAAAAAAACCTAGATTATGCAGAGAAGAAGCTCGAATTAGTCTGGAATTTCGCAGTCTAAACGTGATAATAGTTTTTGTAGAGCCAGACCCACATACCGGATCATGGATAATGACGATACTGATACTGAACTACTGATGATGAAACTGATTGATGATATCTGGAGGAGAAACCGTTTTCCTCCTGCCTTTATTTCATCGACCACAAGAGGGCATTTCTCATCAGTCCTCTAAATACTAGGTCTAACTTCAACTTCACAATAAAACGAGCCAGTAATCATGGCAATCTGTTCAGTGAGTCATAACATTTGACTCAGCTCACCGATAAGAGTCGACTCCTTCGTGTCCCAAACCGGCTCACTGCGTTATTCTGACCAGTAAAAACTTTTTTTTAAATAAATGATGATACACACACACACAGAGTTGTGCTCATAAGTTTGCATACCCCTTGCAGAATCTGCTAAATCTTAATACTGTTAACAAAATAAAATTGATCAAAAAAAAAAAAAAATAACCATGTTATATTTTATTTAATCCTGTCCTGAATTTCACATCACAGATGTTTACATATAGTCCACAAAACAAGATAACTTAATTTATAGAAAGTACCCTGTTCAAAAGTTTACACACCCCTGATTCTTAACACCTGGATGATCCACAACTGTCTTTATGTTTTGTGAGAGTCGTTCATGAGTCCCTTGTTTGCCCTGAGCAGTTAAACTGCCCGCTGTTCTTCAGAAAAATCCTCCAGGTCCTGCACGTTCTTTACTTTTCCAGCATATTCTACATATCTGAGCCCTTTCCTTTCCAACAGCGGCTATATGACGTTCAGATGCATCTTTTCACACCGAGGACGACCGAGGGACTCGGACACGACTATTACGAAAGGTGCGAACGTTCACTGACGCTCCAGAAGGCGACACGATACATTAAGATCCATGGGGGTGTAAACTTTTGAACAGGCTGATCGGTGTAAATTGTTCATATTTTGTCTCCTGGGAGACATGTGAGTATCTTATTTAGCGTCTGAAGGGCGGTACTAAATTTAAAAAAATAATAAAATCTTTAAACAAAATAACAATTCACACGCGATCGTCCTGTTCAAAAGTTTACACCCCCCTGGATCTTAATGTATCGTGTCGCCTTCTGGAGCTTCAGTGAACGTTTGCACCTTTTGTAATAGTCGTGTCCGAGTCCCTCGGTCGTCCTCAGTGTGAAAAGACGGATCTGAACATCATATAGCCGCTGCTGGAAAGGATCTTCCTGTTCAAAAGTTTACACTATAAAGATTTAGCAGATTCTTCAAGGGGTATGCAAACTTTGGGGCACAACTATATATATATATATATATATATATATATATATATATATATATATATATATATATATATATATATATATATATATATATATATATATATATATAAGTATTTACACACACACACACATATGCACAAGCTGTGTTGAATAACATGGACAGGGGACCTAAGAATTTGATATCCGGCTTCTGAAGGTGCAGTTGCACAAACGCTGGAAAACGTTACATCATTTACAATCATATAACAGTAAAAAAAATAAAAATAAAAAAATAAAACCAACAACACAATAATTAAGTAAAACTTGTGTACACTAGCTTTATACTTTAGATATCATTCAGGAGTCAGTTAGATGGGTATATTACATCGTCTGCACACTGGCATGATTTATTTCCTTAAGCCCGGTTCATTTATCACGTTACTGTCCAAACATCAACAAAATATGTAACTAGCTGCAAAAAAATCCTACATCAGTAAGACCCTGTGTGGGGTTTTTTTTTAGCCACAAATGCTTCCAGTTCCATCTCATTACCTTCTGAGAACACAATCTCAGCAGCTGTTTGCGGTAAACATTATATTAGCTGAGCAGCTTTAATCCTTAACGCTCCTGTACTAAAAACATTTGAAGGTTTGCTGTGTTTTAAGGAGCGGTTGGAGAGTCACCGATTTGCTGTAAAAGTTCATAAGGAGGCACTTCGGAGTGCGTGTGTGAGAACACACCCCCAGACCTTAATGGGCTGCGAACAAGCGATTCGTTTAGCAGCTGTTCCGCTATTTTAACTTCGCTATAGCTGCCATTTCTCCTCTCGTGGTGATCTCGCGGTCCTCTTAGGTCTAACGGGACGGGCGAGGCAGTCAGGGGGAGGAGGAAAAAAAGCGGGGGATGGGTTGGGGTGTGTGCGGGATGCTGTCGTTCCAATGACTCTGGATAGCTTCCCGTGAACGTGTCCTGGCTCGCCGCTTCTTACATCTGCTCTGATGGAGCCGCTGGGCCGGGAAATTCAATTTTCTCCATTGCGCTGCTGGATTGTACAAGCGAACGTGCTGTAGATTTCAATTAGGCTTCTGAGCGAAGCCCCGACCGTCCTCCTGCTGATCTCGTTCTGATCTCAGCAGCGCCCTCTGTGGCTTATCACGGTCGGAGACGCTTAAGAGCACGTGACGGCCATGGAGAGACTACATAAATCACAAGGCTTCACTCCTGCTCGTTGCAGGAGGCTTGGAACGTCAAATACTTCGCTTTTAAAAACAGTGCTCCAGTTTCTCTCAGATTCTGGGTCAGCTTTCTTGCTCAGCTACATTACGGACGTATTACTTAAGATCTATTCGTGAGATCGTTCGGATAACGAAGATAAATCGCACCGATCCACCAAATTAGGGCTTCATACACGGCGCGGTTAAATCCTCGATTCTGATTGGTTAGAAGCTGTTCAGCAGCTCTGCGAGACAGAGGACAGGTTTATATTAACGCGCTCATGCTAATACATTACTGTACAGGGACTTAATCGGATTTTGTTTTGCACGGAGAAATTTATTTAACGCTCATGGAAGGAGTCTCCAGTCGCAACGAGACTGAAGTCTTCAAGGCAGAGGAGTTTACGCTTTTATGGCAACGTAACAAGCTGCAGTTTTTTTTAACTTATTAACATTTTACAACATTAAAACACTTAAATAGATTACGCTTAAGTAATATCAGCTATGTTTAACACATCAGTTAGCATTTTCATCTGTTTAATATAGCGGATATTAGTTTGTCGGGGGGGGGGGGGGGGGGGTGTTAAGAGTTAGGGGTCAAAGGTTGGAGCATTTGAATATAATTTGAATATGCATTAGTAGTAGTTTTGGAACATCCAAACATTCTCAACTTCCTGTGTTGATTAAAGCTGGTGTGTACCGTGTTCTTGGAGGGCTCCCAAGGTTCCACCTTGCTGACATCCTGCATGTCCTGGAGCTGCCGGAGCTGGGACAGGGTGTGATGACGCAGGGCCTCGTGCAGCGGCGTGTCCCCGTCCTTATCCTGCACGTCCAGTTTGGCCTCGGCTCTCACCAGCAGCTGCGGAGACATGGAGGACTCGCGTTAACTCACCTGGGAGTTAACTCGCCCTTTTACGCGCCAAACTAAAACGCTGGATTTTCAATAGGTTTGGTTAAACTACCCTGATGAAAAGAAAGACGCGCTGAAAACACATGTTTTAATAGCTGGTTTCTCAGTAAAAGGGGTTTTTAAATAAAGAAAGAAAGAAAGAACCTGGAGCGGGAATACAGCTGATACATAGACGGAATCTAACATTAAAGTAACAATAAATGGAAAAAAAAAATGTGTGTTGTGTTCTTTAATAAATAAAAGAATAATAGTAATTGTTGGCAAACTGCTGTCATCGGAAAATACTCAACTCAGGAGTGGGTAACCGCAACCGCATCGTTAGAACACGCTGTAGTTGATTATTTTCCGATAACAGCATGCCCCGAAGTGTTCTCCTCTTTATATACGGGGCACATTGTTAGTTGTTGCGTGTTGTATATGGAATTAATTTCCATTCGGTTATTCCATTTTTTTATTCGATTCCTTTAATCACAGTCCCCCCCCCTTCTTTTAATCGCTTAGTTCTTTGTGTTATTGAGATTACGTTAATAATACCACTGATGATATCAAAACGCAAGCATATGTGGGCGCAATCCCGCTACACGTCCACAAGATGGCGCTCGTACAATCTTTGAATTCGCCATTCAGACCACACACTCGTTTCTCTCCGAGTAGCGCTCTGGAGTCCTTGGGGCTGAATTAATTCAATCACAGAGGCTAATTCTGCTGCAGGAGGCCGTGTGTGGTAGAGCCAAGCTGAGCCATTCTTGCAGTTCGCGTCCTTAAAGTGGACGAGCTCAGAATGAGGAGGAGGAGCAGGACAGGGGGATGAGGAGTGTTCGATTGAGATCAGTACATGAGAGCTCTGAGTATGAGTAAAGGAGAACAGGAATGAGGAATAAAGAGCAAAGGGAAGACCACCGGTCACTCACCCGGACGATCTGCGTGTGCTGTCGCTCCACGGCCAAGTGCAACGCAGTCTGCTGGTTCACGTTCTGTACGTCCAGACTGGCACTTCCCTTCGAGGGAGAATGAAAGAGACAAAGTGCTTAAATCGCATTTGGCTGAGAGCGTTCTGTCTGGAAGTCGGTTCTCCTGCGGTACAAACTACGTTCAATCAAATGCCATTAGGGAGATCTGCAATGAACCTGCCAATGAAATATGCAGCAAAGTAAACGATCTGGAATGCTTTAATACATATGGAATACAATGGACTACACCCTATACCCCCCCCCCAATCCCGTCCCCTCCCCCCTGTTACATTTTCCCACCTTACCCATAACCTAGCTACACGGCAATTTATTTTTTTGTTTTTTTTGGCGCATCTGCACCCACGGGCTGTGTTCAGAAACGTGAGCTACAGGGACGTAATTTGTATTCAGATATTCCCTGAACGAACCCCCTCGGCAGCGCGGACTCTCTGCACTGCAGCAGTGCAGCTCCTACTGCGGCTCGGTGGCGGAGGAGGCTCGAGTCACGCTGGTGTGAACCCTCTCTCCGTCTCCAGCCCTGTGCCTTTCTACTACCGGCTAACGGAATAAGGAGGAAGCGCGAGCGCTGCAGCTGGAGCGTGCGTGTGCTGTGGTGGGCCACTGGGACGGGTAGGCTCATGGGGCTAAACGCGGACGCCCGGGCGCTCGGTCGGTGAGTCAGAAGTCATGACCGGAAGCCGAGTCGAGCGCAGGACAAGCTCCGAGTTTAACCCGAGAACGCGGGACAATCCGTACACTCGTCGAGAGCACGTGTCCGTTTCCTGACGTGCAACACGACCGACAAGAGTAGGAGGAGTCTTTCTGGAGGCGTTACATCACTACCTAAGCAAGGAACGTGACGTCGATGCTGCTCTGCATGTTTGTTCTACACTACCGACGCCGAGGGTGCCAATACTTTGTTGCCTGTAATTTCTCAGACAGTTTAACAATAAAAGCAATTGTACAAGGAATATATTGTGATGTTATGTTCCACATGCTGGGCTCTACATACGCTCTGCGACGCTAGTACGCACCCTACGCCATATAGTGAGCATCAACAGGGAACAGGAAGTGAATTTGGGATGTAATTTAAAAAAAAATAGGAATCTGAAACATTAAATTGTGCGATAGAATTCCAGCGTGTAGTCACGACCTGACTACTGACTACTGAAGATAACCGTGCTGTCACCTCCAGCGGAAAAGTGATTCTATCTGACGTGGGGGTTTTTTTTGTTTGTTTTTTTTTTTAAATAGTGGCTGTCTGACTTGAGTGGTGACTCGCGAGAGCTCGGTGATGAACTAGCAAACAGCACGAAGACTACGAGACTCTCGAGAGCGCTTTTCTGAGCCCTCCAACTATAATTACCGTAAGTGGATCAATTATCAGCCTCGATTAACGCTGAGCGTTTTATGGTAGTTGTAAGCGCAGGTGCTTTCACACTTCCGAGTGGATTGGATAATCTTACAGGATTACTGACACTCCGGGAGGGAGACTGTTACTGTTACAATAGGGCATGACAAGAGTGTGAGAATGTGAGAGAGTGTAAGTGTGTGTGGGTGAGAGTGTGCGAGAGTGTGTACCTGGTGGACTAGAAGCTCTGCCACCTCTACGTGATTGTTAAGCGCAGCCAGGTGAAGGGCCGTGTAGCCATCGTCCTTCTTCTCATCCACTATCCAGGGTCGTGGCAGCTTGGATAACAGCACGCGCATGGCACTGTGAGAGAGAGAGAGAGAGAGAGAGAGAGAGAGAAGGAAAGAAAATGAGAAGGCAAGAAATGGGCAGACAGAAAAGGGGGAGAGAAGGAGAAATTGAGAGAGAGGAAAAAAAGAACGAGAAAGGAAGAAACAGAGAAAGAAGTAAGGAAAAGGAACACAAGGAAGAAAGAGAAAAAGAAGGAAAAGGTGAGAAAGGAAAAAAAGGAAGTAAGAGAAAATGGGAAAGAAAGAAGAGAAAGAAGATAAAAGGATAAAGAAAGAAAAAGAAAGAAAGAAGCGCGAGAGAGAGAGAGAGAGAGAGAGAGAAACAGAAGGAAGCAAGGAAGAAAAGAGAAAAAGGAAAAGGTGACAGAAAGAATGGAGAGAGAGAGGGGGGAGAGAGAGGGAGGAGGAGAGAGAGAGGGAAAGAGAGTGAGGGGAAGGGAAAGAGAGAGAGAGGGTGAGAGAAAGAGGGAGAGAGGGAAAGAGAGAAAGAGAGTGAGGAGGGAGGGAGAGAGAGGGAGAGAGAATGAAAGAGAGAAAGAGTGAGGGGGAGAGAGAGAGAGAGAGAGAGAGAGAGAGAGAGAGAGAGGGAGAGAAAGAGGGAGAGAGAATGAAAGAGAGTGAGGGAGAGGGAGAGTAAGAGGGAGAGAGAATGAAAGAGAGAAAGAGAGTGAGGGGGAGGGAGAGAAAGAGGGAGAGAGAAAGAGGGACAGAGAGGGGAGAGAGAGAGAGTGAGGGGGAGGGAAAGAGAGAGAGAGGGAGAGAGAGAGGGGAGAGAGAGAGGGGGGGGGAGGGAAAGAGAGAGAGGGGGAGAGAGAGGGGAGAGAGAGAGGGGGGGAGGGAAAGAGGGAGAGAGAGAGGGAGAGAGAGAGAGTGAGGGGGAGGGAAAGAGGGAGAGAGAGAGGGAGAGAGAGAGGGAGAGAGAGAGAGTGAGGGGGAGGGAAAGAGGGAGAGAGAGAGGGGAGAGAGAGAGGGGGGGGAGGGAAAGAGAGAGAGAGGGGGGGGTTATTTTTCAAGTTGTATTACAGAAGAAAAAGTAAATGCTGTAAATCTGAACCAATAGGATCAGAGAAAAAAAAAGAAGAAGAAGAGAGCGCAAATCTAAATAAATGTTGACAATCAGCGTAAACTCCGCGGCACAGAGTGCAGTGCGCTCCTGAAAACAGCCGCACACTTCAAACAGACATTTAGACTACGAGGACACCAGTGGTTTTATGGCGAACACAAGCTGCTGTGAATGGAGGGCTTGCAGTGTGGGGTGTGAAGGTTATGTAGAGGATACGGAGTCCTGGGAAGTACCGCAGGGCCTGACGTGAACCTGGGATCAGCTTTCTTATCCTCTTCCTACATCCACTCCACGAAGACCGGCGCACTGAGCCTGAATCCAGATCAGTGCTAGATAGAAGCTGTGCTCACACACTGGAGCAGTGGTGGAGGGGGTGGTGTAAGGAAGCTGATTGGGAATCTGTGCAGCACCTGCAACGGGCAAGCAAACCTCTAAATGAGGAACGCTCGAAATGAGAAATCGTTTACAGCTGGGGGAGAAAAAAAGAAAAGAAGAAAAAAACAGTAGGTATGGGAGCGGAATAGAGAGAGAGGAAGAGAAAAGGTTGTGTACATCACACACAAGACAAAGAGAATATTTGTGAGAACAGAAAAAAGGGGGAGATGAGATCTGAGAAAGATTAGCGCAGCTATCGTGAGTGTGAAGAGGTTACGCTCGGGGAGGAGAGCAGCAGAGAACCCAGCAGATAAAAAGACGTGTTGCCTGGAAAGAATACAATCGTTTTAGCCTATAGGGAAAGTCAGAAAGCTGCACAGGCTTTATGGCTGACAGTTCTCACCGGACCTCACACCTCCAGTCAATCTTTAACCCAGATCAAGACTTCCAGGAAAGCAAGAAGGAAGAAATTGATTGGGGGGGGGGGGGGGGGGGGGGGGAGATAAAGACCAAAAATTATATATCTATCTTGTAGAATAAATTGATAAAAAATGCCTTTACTGAGACAAATACTCGACAAGTACAGTCCAGCAGCCTCTGGGGGTACATGATGGATTCCACTAAAACCAGTCTTTCTTTTTCTCAGAGAGAGAGAGAGAGAGAGAGAGAGAGAGAGAGAGAGAGAGAGAGGGAGAGGGAGAGGGGAGAGGAAGAGAGAGAGAGAGAGAGAGAGAGAGAGAGAGAGAGAGAGAGGGAGAGAGAGAGAGAGGAGAGGAAGAGAGAGAGAGAGAGAGAGAGGGAGAGGGGGAGAGAGAGAGGAGAGGAGAGGAAGAGAGAGAGAGAGAGGGGGAGAGAGAGAGAGAGGGAGGGAGGGAGGGAGAGAGAGAGAGAGAGGGGGAGAGAGAGAGAGGAGAGGAAGAGAGAGAGAGAGAGAGGGAGAGGGGGAGAGAGAGAGAGAGAGGAAGAGAGAGAGAGAGGGGGAGAGAAAGAGCAAGACAGAGAGGGAGAGAGAAAGAGTCAGAGAGAGAGGAAGAGAGTGATTGAGAGAGAAGGAGAGAGATAGCAATAGAGAGAGAGGGGGAGAGAGAGAAAGAGGGGGAGAAAAAGGGGGAGAGGGAGAGAGAGAGGAAGAGGGAGAGAGAGGAAGAGGGAGAGAGAAAGAGGGAGGGAGAGAGGGGGAGAGGGATAGTGATAGAGAGAGAGAGGGAGAGGAGAGAGAAACAGGGAGAGAGAGAGGGGGAGAGGGAAAGGGAGAGAGAGAGAGAGAGAGAGAGAGAGAGAGAGAGAGAGAGAGAGGAAGAGAGAGAGAGAGAGAAAGAGCAAGAGAGAGAGAGAGAGAGAGAGAGCAAGAGAGAGAGAGGAAGAGAGAGAAGTGTCAGCAGCAGTATACACACTCGGAGGGCTGCAGAGTGAAGAAGCTGCACTGCAGTGTGCATGCTGCACACACAAAATCCATACAATCACCAACCTCACTTAGAAACCCAGATTTTTTTTAAAAACTGGGTATGTATCTGGAGTCTGATCCATTTCGAATAGATGCGACAGCTAAAAGGTCAATCAAAAGTACAATTATAATCCTAACAACGGTCATAGTGTCAATTTCCGACGACTCCAACCTTACTCCCTCGGTGAATGGAACCCCGCTAGGGTTATTTTGTCTAGAGACTGCGTTGTGAAGCTTGGTGTACTCGAGGCTCCCTGCTCTGAAACATCTCATAGAAAGGTGGAGATAAGCAAAGGTGAAAAAACGACTCGGTAACGCCAGCCCCTAGTCTTCGGCCGCTCGGTGGTGCAACTACCAACCTCGCACACAAACCTGGGTATAAATCTGGGTTTGGTTCTGCACTTGCATCTGGACTCTGCTGCATCGTCTCCAATCATGGCATGACATTTTTTAATCGACGTGATGAAAAACAGGTCAATCAAAAGCCCCAAAAGTCCAAAAAGCCATATCGTCAATGTGTGACCCCAACCCTTGGCAGTTACTCCATTGGCAAAAGAAACCCCATTAGGTTTACTTGTTCTAGAGATGTGCTCGAGTCTTGAGCTTTGGTGTATATTAAAGTTCCCTGCTTTGCAAGGATCACAGAGAAAAAGGAAGGTAGGCAAACATGAAGGAACTACTTGGCAATGCCAGCCCCGAGTCTTGGTCACTTGGTCATGCAGTGTGTATCTATACGACCGCCAACCTCACACAGAAACTCAGGTTTAAATGTGGCTTTTTGAACCAAACGTCATAGCGACATCATCAGACCCCAGCCCTTGTCAGTTACTCCCTTGGCAAATGAAACCCAGACTCAAGAGATGCACTTGAACACTCAAAGTTTCCTGCTTTGGCAGGATCTCCTAGAAAGGCAAGGTAAGGGTAGGTGAAGGTGAGGGGACTACTTGACAATGGCAGCCCTTGAACTCCACTTGCATCTGGACAATTTTTGAAGGATGGCATGATGTTTCAATAGACAAGAAAATACTCAATCAAAAGTACAATGATTCGCCTACCAGAAGGTCATAGTGTACTTTAGCGGTTACTCCCTCGGCAAATGAGACCCCAGTTTACTTTCATAGAGATACGCTTGGCTCACTGGGGGAGGTGGGATCTCCTAGAAAGGCAAAGGACTGGTATCGTGAAGCCGTCAGGACTTAGCAACTCCAACCCCTAGTCCTGGTCACTGGGCCTGGTCAATAGATGATGTTCGCTTAGCACATTGGAGTGACAGGTTGGCAAAAATAGACAGGCATTAATATTAATATGGCTTTCCATCATTGCTGCATTGCAGTTATTTTGTCCACTGGATAAGCATCGGAACAGAAACTGCTGAATTCCGAGGTACACGCCACCTTTAAACCTTTCAGGAAATGATTAGCTTAGCAAAGAAACATTCTGCTATCGATTTGACTTGGGCTGGGTGGAACGAGGTGAAAAGATTCCCTAACCGACAAACATCGAGGCTAAAGAAGCCATCAATGCAGGGGGGGGAGGAAGGAAGGAAGGAAGGAGGAAAAGAGAGGTGAAAGAGAAGCATGATGGAACTGGGTCACCCTGTGAGACGCAAAGGTCCCTTGAGTGTGCACCAGTGGGGTCTGTTGTCTCGAGCAGCAGTGCTGTAATTTGTTGTAGTGCAGGAGCTCAACACTGCTGAGCAAAGCTCGGCGTTCACGCAGCACACTTTCAGTCCTTCCTCGAGGTGGTCAGGCAAACTTTCCAAGGTAGCTGGGAGGGCAATAATTATAATGGAAGACCAACCGCGTGTCCGGGCCTGTGAAGTGGCATGTCATAACCACGTCGAATTAATAAATGACCTCGCGACGATGTGTGTAGAAAAGAAATACTTGGACATGCTCCCCTTCTCCCCATTAAACAAGGCCTGTTACGAATACCAGAACTTGCACTGTTATTCAAACCATCATAACAGTTTGTCAAGACATCTGTTTCATCTCAGATGAAACATGCGTACCTTTTCGTTTCAGCGCGAAACTAGGAATCGATCCGAGGAACTGAAATACAGACGGGTCACTTGTTTGGACCAAATCCACCAATTTGGTCGTTTTGTCTGCCGTCTCCAGAAGATCACGGGTTCGACTCCAGCAAAATTGCAAGGGACTGGCTTGACGCTTTACGGTCACGCCGTTCCGACGCGTCCAAGCCTCAAACCGGACCTAAAAGTTGCGAGATCTTTAATATTTAGAGGAGGAAATTAATATGGCTGAAGGAGCATCTCAAGTGGCTCAGTGAAAAGCAGCTAGTCGTCAGCTGTGACTTGCATAATGCTCTCTTCGTTTTGACCTTCCTCTGTATTCATCAGCACTAGACGGCCTGCTTTGATCTAACGGTGTTCGCAAAGTATCCGAGTTGTCTGGTGAATTTCTAAAGAGCTTGGCTTCTGCTACCGAGCAACCTACGACTGTCATTAGATCAAAACTGGTATCGTTACACAAGGTCAATGGAAGTGGGGGGGGGACACTCACCTTAAAGTATTCATTTACCATTACAGATAGTCCTTCTTACACAAATCGCTCAGAGTCAACAAGGGACCCAATGGCACAGTAATATCCATGACCTAATTATATGTACATGCTCAGTTCCTCTAGGCACTCTGGTAAAAAAGCTCATCCATTTATTCATCTGTGACCAAGATACACTCGAGTCTTTTCTAGGTAGATCCTAAAGCTTGTGACTAAAACTAAAACCGAAGGATAAAAGAACGACAAAGATAGAAACGTAAAGTGGAGAATTACTGTCTGCACGTGACGGAGAATTCAATGCCTTGGACCGGAGCCTTCGATCGGTGGCCGACGTGGAGGAACAGAGCGGCCGGCTGCTGATATCTAGCGAGGTTATCAATCTCGGCCTTTAAATCACTTCATTTCCAAACCGTTTACCAGCCACGAGTGAGTCAAGTCCACCCGAGCGGAGTACATATACAGCCGACATTCGAGACCGAAGGACTACGCCAGAGATTTTAGCGTGGAATTATTGCTATAGACATCAAAGGAGATTGAACAGACACAATATATCTACCTAATGTTCTTCATGCTAGCTAGATTTGCGCTAAAGCTAACGAGAGACGTCTTCTAAGGCGGGATTTACACCAGGAGATCTCTCTCACTGTCTTGAAACCGTTGCGTCACCTCTGAAAGGGGCGTGTTTAGTGTAACCAGGGCTTTAGTTCCCCAGCCACAATGGCTAGTAGTTTAGCTAGAAGTTTTACTGGAATACAGATACCGCAGGCCGAGTGAAAAACAACACAAAACCGAATTTTACCAGGAGAACACTAGTGCGTGTTGGACAGCTCTACGCGAACAGCATAAATGGTAGAACACGTACTGGTTGAACTGATATTTAACTGGAGAAATGTTTGGCTTTAAATTGATCAAGGGTTAAAAGAATGGTCTAAATGAATAACACGGATAATGATGAGAACTCTGACATAACAAGGCGCAGATGTTTGTCTTAGCTTTGCCTGCAACGCTACAAATCAGACCTTTACTTAAAGGCTTTTAGAAAGTGATTAGACATGGTCGCTACAGCAGCTCGATAGTTCAATATGAAGCTTTTAGAGACTGAATAGAGCTTTTGACAGATGTGGCGGCATGGTCTCGTAACCGAAAGCATTCCCGAATCTGTGCTTCAAAATGACGCAGAGTTCCAGTGAGGACAAACAAAAGCACGCGAGAAGCATTTTTGGTCTTTCCCCAAGTCTGGAGTCTGGCCTGTCGCTTCTCACTTCGCTGTCGTGTGCGGCCGTCTCTCTCAGAATTACAACAGACGAGGCTGGCACCGGGCCACAGCCTGACCCAAACCAAGAGGAAGCACAAGCTCTATGATTGGCCCCTGGAGACTTGTTGGACCGACAAGTCCTTTGCCCTAGTCTTGGTGGACGCGTGCTTGTAGGGGAAAGGTCGGAATGTGCAAATCGTTTACCCGAGTCATATCAGTAATGCTGAAACTTTTAAATTCTAGATTATTGATGGAAAGTTATAAGTACGGATTAAACATACGAGGAGAAGATTTCCGGACGTATCTCGGATAGGCAGCGTCGGGGACATTTGGCTGGAACACGTTTTAATGTCCGTACGAATTACAGATATGGGCATGTCCTCAGAAAGTATGCATGGTCATCATACACACAATTCCATGCATACTACTTACACCTCATCGCAATGCAAATTGATACTTCTGTCCTTTATTATAGCACTTGTGGACCACCTGATCGCTACACGGTCACATGACCATAACGTGTGTAGGCTACACCAGCGTTAACATCCCTAAAACCCAAAAAAAGTCCTTTTAAATGTTGTCTATATTGTACTTATAAACTCTTAAAAGGTTTTGTTCTTGGTTTCATTGGAAGACGACAGAAAAGAGCGAGTGCTTCCATGTCTTTATACCCGGAGAAAAAAAAGAAAGAAAGGAGAAAAAAAAAAAAAACGCGCAAAACCTTTATTCCTATTGGATACGGCGCAATGTTTACCAACATGTCGATCCGGATATATTACTTAGGGTTACACCACAGCACAGTTTATTCTCGATAAATAAAATATGGTGTGTTTGGGACAGGATTAAAATCCCAGACTCACACCAGTAACAATTACATTATCCCACCTCCCCATGAAAAAGTAATCCGCACCACACGTCGCGATCCGATATCTTTTACGGCGTACTTTACATATATAAAGAGATGGTGCACAGGGTTGAAAGACGGAGGTGGAGTTATAAGGCGCTATAAGGAATGTAAGTAGGAGCTCGGAGATGGGTTGCTACAGGCTTCCCTCGACGCGACTCGGGGTGGCCTGCCATAAATCACTTTTACGCCGTGTGCCGCTCAGCAGCTTTAGCCACCAGATGATAGAAAGCTTTAAGTGAGAACGAGTGTACCGAATGACTACTCGAGAACCCGTGTCGCAAGCGTTCAGGAGTAATAGGGCTTGCAGCGAGTTCGAAAGTGCACACGATGCCAAGACCGAAATGGGGAGGGGGGGTGGGTGGGTCGAGGATTGTTGTCTTAAATTATTTGCACAGCTTTTCGCTTACTTTACAGATAGCAATCTCCTTTAAATGAGAATTGGCCCCCAGACAGATCTGCTGGGTGGGGGAGATACAAAAATAAAATAAAATAAACCCCAAAAGCCTTGGTCCTCAAGAGTCATGTCAAAATAAATCAGCGAGCAATAACATTAAGAAAGTCATTTGTCTTTCCTCGACCTGGAGAGTCGTAGTAATTAAAACCCCAGGTTAAAACTTTCACAAATCATGACCGCTCGCCTATTCAAGCCCCGCCTGAAAGGTACCGACGTGATTCATGAGGTTCTTTGTTACACGGGGATTCGAGCTCAGCACTTATTATACAGGCGCGTTTAAACCGAGGAGACGCACAAGGACTCGGCCGTATCGTTAAACTTTATTTGTTCGTCGTTCGGAGAGAAACTGAAGGGACGCTTTTAAGCTCAATTATGACTGGAACAATCTCGGATATCGGAAACGTTCTTGGCTTGCCGTTAGTCAGCTAAAGGGGATGTAAACGAAGTCTGAAGGATACATAAATAAATATATAACACACGAGGAAGTTACCGTTGTTCGAAGCATCAACATCTGCTCTCCTTATTGCCTTCGATCGGCCAAACAAGCCTAAAGCGATTAAAACTGGAGGCTCACTGGAAATGACACTCTTATAAAGAACGCCGTTAATAACCTAGGTCTGGAGCGACGCGGACGAAAGCGGGGGTCTTCGGAAAGTCACGCGTTTCTTTTCTCTTTTTTTTTTTTATATTCGTATCAAAGGTTCCGATTGAATTTGTTTTCCGTCTTTGTTTACGTTTAATCGTCAACGTATAAAACGTTACAAACGCATTTCTTTTTACTTTAGGCCACGCCCCTTTTACTTTCAATGAACCGCGCAAGAAAGCGAAGACGTGTCTCGGTGCTCGCTGAAGTGAAGTGCTCTCACTCTCTCGACGGTTTCTCGCGCTCACTAATACCTTTGCGTCCGCACGATTTCTACTGGTCAAGTCAGCTCCCCCCGCGCTCTCCGTCTCACCACCGACATAGACACGCTACCGTAGTAGGCTTCTCTGCGTAGGCTCGATACCCGCCTACGACAACGGCACACTTTGCCTTTAACGGCGAGATGCTTCTAGACCGATGTCATCTACACTACAGTAACTGCTGTATTAATGTAGGATATCACATCGCCCAACGTGCTTCAAATTTTAAAAAGGCCCATCAAGACGAATACCAGAACCCCGAGACGTTTCTCTCATTACACGTTACGCGTATTTTCTTACTAAACTAATCATATATACTGTATACCGTACACACACTGCCACCATCGCTCTTAAAGACACCACACCACTATCATGCTAATGAAACCATGATGCAATTTCCAGAAAAAGTGTCAAATTGCGTCCGTTTAACGAACGCCACGCGGCACGTCCCGTTACGGCTTTTCGCTTCATTGACCGACGGCTCGGCTAAAAGAGAAGGGTTGAGGAGATCGATCGGCGTTGTTACTTCCCAATCAGGAAATGAGACTAGAGAGCAACGGATCGCTTTTGAGCTAAAAGCCCAGTCCTCGAAAAAGAGACAAAGTGTAAAAGTTTGCTAATTGTTAACACTGATATCGACTGAAAGCATTTCCAGGACGTCGATCGGACAGAAAGACCAAACGGAGTTGGTGAAAACGGCGCGGTTTGTTTGACCGCGCCTCGTGGCGGAGATGCAGGAGTCGGGGGAGTGCATCACACCTGGCACGTAGTCAATCCTTGTACGACCCATAAATACCGAGTGATCGAACGGCTATGTATTACGGCTGACAACACCGTAATTGAATTGCGCTCCGCGCGATGCAAGAAGACTCGGAGAGCGCTAAATAAACCAGATCGGTGGACGGTAAAGCGCGGCCGCCAATTAAGAAATTTGAATTTGTGAGCCGAGTCGATGCGAATCTTAAGATGGAACTTTTCGATAATGGGTCTAGGAAGTTGGAGTATAACTAACAGGTAGTAGTGGTGTCGCTATCTGCAATCCGTTATTGCCGTTTATTGCTCCTGTATCTAAAAACTGTACGTGGGCGTGGCTTGAATCAGATCTTGTTATTAAATATGAAACCTACTTCTTCTATGTCTCGAAAAACACTAGGGGGGGAAAAAACAAACAAAAAAAAAAACGCAGACAGCCCCTCCCGTAAAAAATGCCGTAAAACGCGTGAAAAAAAAAAACCCTTGCATTACGCATACACTGATGATGTTTTTATTCGAATCGAGATATTTCTGGAATTTAAAGTCGGCGTGAAGCGCCTCGAAAGGCGCGGCGTTATTCGATGTTAATTGCCACTGAAACAGGAAGTCAGGGCAGGGCATATCGAGCGGCTCCTCCCCCTTTTTACAACACCCGATAGTGTTCGGCTTACCTCATGGCCCACGGACCGTTAGCACCGCGGATTTTAAAAACCTCGGGAGCGGGGCACTTCGGATTCTAGAGCGCATTTGATTGGACGGAAAATCTGATGAGAAGCCGAAGCGGAGGATGAGGTCATCGAAATTGTCGATCCGTATCAGTGGTAGAGACACGGGGAGAGCGCGCGCATGAGTGAGAACGTATAGATCTTCTAAATGCGAATTTCGTCATTGTTTCGGAGCTCACTCGCTTACAGACGATCTCTATTTTGGATCTCATGGGGAGTTTTAAAGCACTAACGACGCCCGGGAAAAGTAGAAAGGATATACGAATCCCTGAGGTAACGCTTGCGTCTGCCTCGGACCTGAGCGGAATTATAAGGTCGAAGGTGCGAGTGTTGGTAAAAAGGAGGAATGGATAAATAAATAAATAAATAAATAAATAAAATCTACAGTTGGTAAAGTAACAAGTCCATGGTCGGGCTTTAGCACTCACAAGGCCCTGGTCGCGATTTTCTCTCCGGCCTTGCTCTTTCACACCCAACTGTGCGCGTTACTAAGTATAGAGGTAAGCAGAGGCGAGATCTACCGTATCATACGCAGCATGCTCCGGCACTATTTAAAAGGCGACTAAAAAGACGGGGAGAGAAC
The DNA here is from genome assembly GCF_001660625.3 of Ictalurus punctatus. NCBI lineage: Eukaryota > Metazoa > Chordata > Actinopteri > Siluriformes > Ictaluridae > Ictalurus > Ictalurus punctatus. The sequence goes on from NC_030435.2 coordinate 21,991,298, forward strand.
GAGAGAGAGAGAGAGAGGGGGGTGGTGGTGGTGCGTGTGATGGGGGTTCAAAAGATGCCAAAAAAAAGGAGGGAGGAACTATTGAGAAGCACAGGAGGGGGGGAAAGGGAGTGAGTGAAACACAAGTGGGACCATGAGAGACCACTTTATTTGGCAGTGCTAAAAATAGAGCGGCGAATGGCAGCCAGGCGAGCAGGTCCTTCGCGATAATGCAGCCGAGCTTCTTGCCCTGCAGGATGCACAATCGATACGTGGAACATCGGATGGGAGGCTTCCCTGAGCTTGTGCACCGGCGTGGCGGCGGCGGTGGTGTGGAGAAGGATGAGGAGGAGGGGAAATGGAGGGTGTGTGGGGGGGAAGGGGTGAGAGAGAGAGAGAGAAACTGCTTTAGAGGGTGGAGGGGGTTATATTTTGCACCGCTTGACTAAATATGGTCACAGGGAGATGAGTGAGACCCGAGAGAGAAGCCTAGTGACTGATTTGAGTGTTTTGTTTTGTCCTCCACCCCCCCTCCCCCCCCCCGCCCCAAAGTGCTAACGGTTTTAAGCTCCCTGCACTGCGCCGTGGTGCGCCTGATCCTTGATCTTTGACCTTTGCCCTGCACGCAAACAGATCCGCACGCCGGAGTACTCCCGATTCCTTATGGATCCTCGGCTCGCCTTCGATCGTAAAGACTCGCGACGCTACACCTCGAATATTAATCGGGACGACACGTCCTCGGTAAACGAGGCTTCCGAGGAAAACGACGAGCACGGGATATTGGGTAATAAAAATAAGAACGGATATAGATAGAGAGGGCTGGTGAGGAGCAAAAGTGGAGCACGGCCGTCTTTGAAGATCTTTACAGAATCTCCCGGTCATGCTCGTGCACACACACACACACACACACACGCACGCACACACACATATGGCAATGAGACAATTGTAGGAAAAGTGCTGCAATTATACATCTGCCCGGCTTTAGAGTAGCAACAGCAGCTCCTCGTGTCAGCATGATGCCTATCCCCTCCTAAAGGTAAGGGTGCCTTCTTCTATCTCCAGCTTCACTGCTCCCTCGCGCCCCTCCTCCCATACTAGACTAACACACACACACACACACACACACGCTCTCTCTAGCACACTCTCTCCATACCCCTTCAACCCCACCCCCTGGTTAGAGCAGCTGATTCAGCGAGTCGGCATCCGATGGCTGCAGCATCTGGAAGAACTACGCCGGAGGTCATTACAGCTCTTCATAGAGTGAAGAAAAAACCGAAGAGGGAGGAGCGGCGAGCCTAGGAAAGTGCGCTGCCAGGTAATATATGTTCCGTGCGCCGTGCCGCGCCATGCTTTATCCCCATCCCCCCCCCCCAACCGCGATCCGAGTGAGACTTTGCATCCCGAAGCCGGACGATCCGCATTGACGTCTTTCCCCCCCTTTCTCTCGAAAGCGTGTGTGCCTCGTCAGATTGGGTGTGCGCGTATGCGTGCGTGCGTGCGTGCGTGCGTGCAGGAAGCGTACGATTTACCGTTCTGCAGCGGCGCTACCGCTATCAGATGAAGTGACTGCATCTCGGAGGGACGCGCCTCCGACTCACCCTTTTACAGGAAAGGCAATACGGAAGCAGGTGATGCTGGAACTGGGGGGAAAGTTGCTACAGTCCACATGGATTTCCTCTCTCGCTCGCTCTCTCTTTTTCCTCTCTCTCGCTCTCATCCTCCCTCCCTGCCTCCCTCTCTCTCTCTCTCTCTCTCTCTCTCTCGCTCTCGCAATTCCAGCGCTGCCCAGGCAAGCAGTATGCTGCAGCACAGCCTTCTCTAGCTCATTAGCCACTTACGGCTGCAGCGCAACTGCTATCTCGTGAAGGACTTCTTAACTTAAATCCACTCCGCTACGGAAAACGCTCATTTTATCGGACCTCTGACTCGGACTTGTCCACTTTGCGGTACTTCTTCTCGGAATATAGTTTTCTGTTGGGGCACTGACACACCTTTCAAATACCACTGCTATATCTGAATGTTTTGTTTTTTTTGTGGAAGCCACCTTTCATTTCCGGAACCTTATTTGGAGTTCCTGGACTCGTCCCATCACGGTAGGGTGGAAAACGATCTATGTTATCTGGATAGCTCCTGATCGAGAGACGTCGGTGTCACTGGGACGCGAGGTGGGGGGTTGAGATCGGATTGATGGAAAACAGCTGTGGTGCTGTATTAATTCTCTTGGGTGGTGGGGTGTTATGGTTTCCGCAGGGTAGCTCTTGGGTATTTGTGTCCGGCGCTAAACTGTCAGGATGATAACCCACTTTTCGTGCATGCTGCAGCACCACTACCTCCACTTCTCCCACTGACTACTGGAGAGGAAACACCCCTTTTTTTTTTTTTTTTGCTTGTATCAACGCCACGAGGCCTTGACACCCAAAGTACGCCCTCGCGTGTCGGGCCTCTCGGCTCTCTGTGACATTTCCTAAACGGGACGTCATACCTCGGACCAGGGCCTTCGCATCCAACCCCGTTTTTCTAAAACAGTGGCGTCACCGCGCAGCCGACCGTTCACGGATCGCGTTCAGTCGCACAACGCCGGCATATCGAACTTTGTCGGGCGCTAAAAACTCGTCCAGGATTTCCACCGGTGCCCAAAATAGCACGTCTAAGAGCCCTTCTGTTATTTTTCCACCCTCGTCCTGTCCTCCCGGCCTCGTGTCCGATAGGGCTTCGACGGGGGAGGGAGGGAGGGAGGGAGGGAGTTGGAGGGGTGAAAACGGGGCGGCGTTGACTTGTGGAATGTGTGGAGCTGGAGCAAAGATTCATTAGAGGGTGACTGAACATTTCACGCTAGCACGCAAACGTTTATCGATCCCTAGCATCCTCAGAGCTGAAACTGCTGCTCCTGAACTGCGTGCAATCAGAAGACTAAATGGGACATGAGTAAACTGCGCAGTAAGAAAAAAGGGAGGGCTTTGCTAAAAAACAAAAAGGGGGGGTGGGGGGAAAGTGAGAGGACAAAAAAAAACGAAAAAAAAAAAAAAAAAAAAAACCCTCAGCGCACCAGGGCCAATCCGCAACTGCTGAGTGGGCATTAGCCCTTGCATGTGACCTCTGGCCTCGTCTGTGTACCTAAAGCCCAAATCCCAGTCACAATAGCTTCCTGTTCCACTTGGATCAACCTCGTTTTCAAACATCAGCAACCGGACCGATATACGACGAGCGGACGTGGTCAGACGACGGCACGGAGACGAAGAGTGGTGAAACGTGGGTATGATTAAGGATTGCGCCTTAATTTCCAGGATTTTACAATGCATTTCCCTCAAGGAGTACAGGAACGAGACGGCAAGGACACTCTGCCTCGTCTCGTTCCTTTTTTCAGTACTTTTGTGTTAACCAGGACAAAACATTGTAGATGTTTCTAGTTTTTTTTTGTTTTTTTTTGGGGGGGGGGGGGGGGCATCAAAAGTCCTGGGTTCTGTTGTTCTTTTCTTTTCAGTTTTATCCCCTGTGGATCCTCACAGTTCTCTAGAGGACACGCAGGGTCACCGGAGCAGACGGCACTGTGTGGACCCGTACACGCTTAATGTATGCTGGTGAGAACAGCCAGTTCTGATGGCTCGGGTGAGAACAAGCCGGCAGGTCTATTTTAAAGCACTGCTCAAAGTCACCTTACGTTATATAGAAAGTATTGCCATAAGATTGCACTCTGCAGAATGGAGAGGGGGAAAAGAAAAAAGAAAAAAGAAAAAAAAAAAAAAAAAAAAAGAAAGAACGAACTGCGTTTCTGGACTAACCCAGAACACAAACGTTTGTGCTTGTATATCAAATCTCTGTTTTAAAAAAAACAAAAAAACCCTCATCTTGCCTGAGCAAACCAAAAAAGGTAAGGACGCCGAGCTACGCTTCGGGGTTACCTACTTGGTGTACATACTTCTTTATGTGCCCATATGAACATATGACAGCTATGGAATGTAAAGAAGTATGTATTCTCGGTCAGGTGCTGATCGTCAAACGAGGTGATCACAGGTAAGCACGGAGACGTCGTGTCGCTGGGAAATGTGCTGAATTCAGAAATGCAGAGGCTGACTGCAGCACCTAACGTATTCTGGAAGAAGTCGCTGCTCCCTTTCAGAGACTTTCACCAGCAGTCCAATCGTGCCCCTCCCTAATAAAGCAATCTGCATGCTAGATAACGTGTCCGAGCAGGACTGCTAGCATGGAGCACAATTTTGCTGTATTTGTCACACCATGGCTAATTTTGGACAGGTCATCACGGCAATGTAAGATCATCAGAAAGACGTGTGTGTGTGTGTGTGTGTGAGTGTGTGTGTGTGTGTGCGACGGGTGATTTGCTGCAATATAGGCCTTGAACGGATGCCAGACGCATCTCGGCCTGTACCTCTGCCACGGCCGAATGAAGAACGCAGTCAGAAGTCCCTATTGCGGGGAAAAAAAAAAAAAAAAAAAAAAAAAAAAAAAAAGACTGGAAGGGAATTTCTAAAAAAAAATAAATAAATAAATAAATTTAATTTATTAAAAAGTCACACTTCCAGAAAAACACGCGCCGTTTAACCGGATTCCGCCGATCCCGTACGTTCACGAGCCTTGCTAAAAGCTTTGACGTGGCCACAGAAGACAGATTGGGACAAACGTGACAAAGCAGGAATTTCCAGCTGTCAGCTGATTTCTTGACACGGAAAAAAAAAAGGGGAAAAAAAAAAAGACGAGACGTGTTATACACCTCTAACGCGCCATGGTTACGTCGTGTTTTCCGAATATTCCGAGAAATCGGCATCTCCGTTGTTATCCGACTTGGGATTTTTGATACCTGAAGCCGTGATGGTTTAATCCCTGAATTTTTGTACCCTGGGTGGAACTTCCTGTCCGCGACACGCTTGATCTATAAAAGATTAATACCACGGAAGTGAGCAGCTTTAATCGGGTTGGAGTCGAACGGCAGGGAAGATAATGAGGGACAATTTTCAGACAGAGTTAATGCCCTCGGTCGCGATCTGGACAGAAAGCGGGCGATTCTTCTTCCTGCCACGCGTTATGGCCACGTCTGGTCATTGTGGTACTTTGTTGTCTTTCCAAATTTGTGCTGTCGGGTCACCGCTCGTGTATCCGTCACCCCTCCACCCCCCACTCTTACCCCCCTCGGCCTGACTGACATCCACAGCAGATGCTGACGTTCTAAAACGTTCAGCTGCCGTCCCTGGCTTTTGCCCACTTATGGCCTGCATATCTGGGGGTTTGAGAGTTGCCTGGGATGCCGGGAGCGAGGAGGGGGAAATCGACGTCGTAAATAGCACTTCGCCGTCCCCGATGCTTAACGGGCGCCATATTGAGCGCGGGCTTTTAAACGAAAGCGTTATTCTTAACCGAGCGCCGAAACGGTTGTCTTGAGGAATGCACGAATATCAGCGTTTGTTTTCGAACATCAGTACGGCTCTCCGAGGAGCACTTTTCCTCCGCACTCTCCGTAATTAAAGCTGGAGAATGATCAAAGCTTCGCAGTGCACCCTGGGACGCAGGCGCTGGGAACGAGTAGAGAATGTGATGACTGTTCCGGAGCGAGTAGGACATGTGACGAACGCCTGAGCGACACCAGGCCCCATCAATCAGCTGCTGTAATTGCTACATGACTCCTCCACATGGCTCAAGTGTACCAGGACAGATTATTATTATCCTTTTCTCCGGGCGCAATTCTTCTTTCTCGGGCAAAGAGCAAAGTAAAAGGGGACGGGTGGCTTGCCGGAGGGTGCGGCGATGCCGAGATGTAGCGGGAAGTCAATAACGCGATCCTGTCGCTTGTTCCTGAGCACATCCCTCGAGTAACGATCCGAGCGAAATCTTTCCGCAGGAGTTTCTGGTGTTTCCGAGGCCGGACCCGGGAAGCACGGAGAAGCCCAATGCTTTGCTGAAGCTGGTAAAATGGAACCAAATCACATCTTCAATGGATTTGGTCCCCTTCAACCAGCTGTAGCTATGCTTTGATGACAACAGGAAACAGTTCTGGTTCTACTACCATGATTGGTGTTTTCATTCGTAGTGTAATTATTTATTTATGTATGTATGTATGTATGTATGTATGTATGTATGTATGTATGTATGCATATTAAGGCTGGGCAATATGACGTATAAAATTAACATTGTGATCAATTGTGTCATAATACACTTCTGATATGTATATATATATATATATCGTGTGTGTATTGTGGAAAAACTCAATTCCAATTAATTACAAAAATTAAAAACTGAAAAGGTGCAAAAATGTGCATTTAAAGCCTTTCTTTATGTTATTTTTATTTATTTATTTTTTTTTACTACCAATGTATTTTTAATTACATTCAATAAAAAGTTTTTATTTTTATTCTTAACACTCTATCGCAAACTCACTGGAACCAAATGAATCTTCAAATTATTTTTTTTCCTAAATGTTTATTTAAAATGCCAATGAAGTGTCAATAAATATTAAATAAAACTATGAGATGTTTTATTACAGGTTGTCCGATTACAGATCCCCCCCCCCCCCCTTTTCAGTGTTAATTCACTTTTGTAAACAATAAATAAAAGCATATTTAAGTATAAAGTATATCTGCACACTAATTTCTGATCCGAGTAGAACTAGTCACGAAATTGCAAATTAGCAAATTGCTAAAAAGGAATCGCGAAAATTCAATTCAGTTGAATCTTAATTTAATTACAGGACATTTATTCTTTATTACTAATTTAAATGAAGATTTTTAACACTATATCTTTACTTATTAAAAAATTACTAACAATTTCAATTGGTGGAGAGTGATTTATATATATATATATATATATAATTATATCCATTCTTTTCAGAGTTAATTCATTCTCATAGCCATTAAAGAATTTGTACATAGATTTTCTTTACACACACTTGAAACTCTGAAAGTGAAACTATAATAAAGTTGCTGTTGTTTAACGTGATTACAATTTCTCAGTTATTTTAGCAGTATTGCATCGCAACATGATATTTCTTTTATATTGCCCATCCCTTAATTTATACCCGTGAGTGATTGTTGTTTGTACTTCACAGAAATACTTTTTCTTTCCAGAAATCATAAATATAAAAAAACTTAACAGCTTATTTCCTGTGTGTGTGTGTGTTTTTAAACACAATTTGTATAAATATTTGCGTTCTGATCTATACTTATTCCGAGTCTGTATACAGGACGGTCAGTTTTGTGCTGTGGGAGAGAGTGCTGATTACAAAAGCAAGGAATCCTAAGAGTTAGCTAAGCCAGGATGCCTTACAGCACGCACACACACACACACACACACACACACACACACACACACACACACACACACACACAGGAACGTCTTCATGCCTTATACAGGCAGTGGGAATGAGGAGACACTGCGACACGCTCGGGTTTAGGAGTCTCTCAGTAATCTGGAGAGGAGTGGAGATAAAAGCCAGATGCTATAGAGCGCAGGGATCTCTCTCTCTCGCACACACACATACATACATGCATATATATATACACACATATATATATATATATACACATATATATATATATATATATATATATATATATATATATATATATATATATATATAAAAACACACACACACACACACACACACACACACACACACAGATGCATCTCAAAAAATTTGAATATTGTGGAAAAGTTCTTTTTTTTTTCTCCATAATTTAATTCGGAAAGTGGAACTTTCATATAAGCTAGATTCATTACACATAAAGTGAAATATTCCGAGCCTTTTTAAAAAAAATCTGCATGATTAGGTCTTACAGCTCACGGAAATCAAAAATTTCCATCAGCATCTCAAAATATCAGAATAAAGACTTTATAATAGAGAAATGTCGACCTGATGAAAAGCATGTTAATTTATGCGTTGATGCAGGAATGACTGCGTCGGTGCGGCGTGGCGTGGAGGCGATCGGCCTGTGGCGCTGCTGAGGTGTTCTGGAAGCCCGGGTTGCTTTGATAGCGGCCTTCGGCTCGTATGTATTGTCGGGTCTGGTGTCTCTCGTAGATTCTCTACGGGGTTCGGGTCAGGCGGGTCGGCTGGACGATCGAGCACGGTGACACCACGGTCAGAAAACCGGTTGCTAGAAGTTTTGGCACTGTGGGCAGGTGCAGAGTGCTGCTGGAAAAGGAAATCAGCATCTCCGTAAAGCTCGTCAGCAGATAGAAGCATGACGTGCTCTAAAATCTCCCGAATAGACGCTGCATCGACTCTCGACTCGAGAACACACAGTGGACCGACACCAGCAGATGACATGGCGACCCAAATCATCACTGACTGTGGGAACTTCACACTGGACTTCAAGCAGCTTGGGTTCTGTCTCTCTCCACTCTTCCTCCAGACTCTGGAACCTTGATTTCCAAATGAAACGCAGAGTTTACTTCCATCTTCCCCGTGATTGTGCTTGTGTACTGAACCAGACAGAGACTAAAGCTTCAGGAAACTATTAGAGAAACAATTAGAGATCGTCTCAGGTCGACATTTCTGTATTATAAAGTCTTTATTCTGATATTTTGAGATACTGGATACTTTTTTTTTTTATTTCCGTGAGCCGTAAGCCGTAATCATCGAGACTAAAACAAAAAAAGGCTTGAAATATTTCACTTCATGTGTAACGAATCTAGAAAATCCCCCCCCCCCCCCCCCCCCCCCCACACACACCACACTGCCTAAACTGTTTTTCCAGCACCCCACAGAGTCGTGCGTTCGGGGAAGGAACTCTGACTGGTAATTAACAAACGGTTTGGCCCATTCGTAGGGAAGTTAAATAAATAAATAAATAAACGTATAAAGCGTGCAGTGACGCCTCCGCAGGGTCGGTTATAAACGCTGCTGTAAGTCACGGGCTATTAATCGCATTGTTCGTGCTGCTGGAAGCCAACACTGCGACAGCGCTTTAAACAGAGCGGCACAGAGGGACGACCCGGACCTCCAGTTTGTCATTTTTGTTTTTTTAAAAAATGCACACACACACACACACACCACGGCAAGGTAACGTAACGCGCCTTCCTTACTCAGATATTTCGTCACCCCGCCCATCTGGCTTCAGTATTTTATTCATGGTTACACTCCCCCACCACTCGTGGGTTAACACCAGATTGTCCTAGACTACCGTGTCCAGGGGGTGCGCAAACTTTTACACTCAACCGGGAAACAACGTGCATCATTATCACTGCCCAACGCTCTTATTTACTATAAATATTACGTTTCAGAGCTCTTATCAAGAACACCGACCGACGATTTAAACAATCACCGCAGTCACAGCTCTGAGCTCACTGAGGTGAGTCCCCGCCCCCACACAACAATAACAATAACCTCAGCTAAATACTGCGTATCGTATCGCGCTCCCGCCGTACTGCCCACCCATAACGCAGCCACCAAATTAATTCCGATAACACGAAGTATTGCACTAAAAAAAAAAAAAGTCCAAGTTTAGCTTCGAGACGCAATAATAGCATCCCGCGGAGGTAATAAAAACATCCCGGGATATCACTAGCGAGGAATAATTAAACACGAGCACAAGAGTGTGTGTGGGGGTGGGGTTTTTTTTTTTTTTTGGGGGGAGGACCGACGCCAGTGTTCTTGGCAAGCGGACGTCAAAACCAGCGATTACACGTTGCACGTTCGATTTGATTCCCTCGACGTGGGAGAAAATGTGCTGCCTCGGGACGAGGCTTTAAAACTCGCAAGCTTCCTACTTCAACGGGTCTGAACCCGAACCGTTTTGCGATTAAAGAACAAATAGATAAATAACGAGGCGGTGCGAGCTCGGGCGAGAGATCCGAGAGACTCCCGTTAAAGGAGTCGATCTCGCACATGCAGCGTTTAGTGTTTACTCTTGAATGGAACCCTTGTGGGTTCTCCACCTCGGTGTGGTTCCGTAAGGAGGTGACGACACCGCGATCATCAGCTTTGGTGCGAAGCAAAACAATGGCGCTCTGAGCGAGGTGGTCTTGAGCGGCTTCCGATTCAACTCTAGTGACGAAGCGGATCGACTCGATTGATTTGACTGAATCAAAAATCCATCCCATCCATCTTCCAATCGTTTCTCTCATTCAGCTGAATATTAAAAACATCTGGATCTGCTACTCGGACACGAACCGACTTTCTGGCGACGTCGGGAAAGCTGCCGCTCGCGGACGACGACGACGACAACCGTGTCGAAAAAAAACGTTTTTCCCAAATCCTAACGAGCACAAAGACCTGCTCAGGAACCGCGACTCACAAACCCTTGATGGAAAAGAGAAGCGGCTGTACCTGGGGTTCCCCCGCAGCGCTGCGTGATGGAGAGCGTTGAAGCCGTTGTTGTTGGTGATGGTGACGTCGGCGCCGGCCTCTAGCAGGACCGACAGCATGTCGTCCCTCTTCTTGCTGATGGCGTCGTGGAGAGGCGTGTCTCCCTCCGAGTCCTACAGAGAGCGCAGTCTCGTGAGATCGGAGTAACGTTAAGTGTCGCGGGACGTGTTGGCGAAACAAGCGAGGTTTACCTGAAGGCTGGGGTGGCAGCCGAAGTCGAGCAGCGTCTTCACGACCTGCAGGTGACCCTTGTTGACCGCGATGTGTAGCGGCGTCTGTCTGCGCTTGTTCCTGGCGTTGAGGTCGGCTCCCCCTCGGTGCAGGACCTCGATGACCGAGCCCTCGTCGCCGAACGCCGCGTGATGCACCGCCCGGTCTCCGTCCTTATCCTTCACGACAAAGCGAAAAAAAATTCCACCCTGAACGACTCGCGTATTCGTCCTTACGAATAACAAGCCAGCGAACAAACCACGTCGGTCCGTTTCCACTTCGCGTAGTGGTTTCCTACGTTACCCACAACGCAATTCGACATGACTGGACTAGGATTCGACTCTCACGTCACCTCTACCTGAACAGCGCGACGCGGCGGCGCTTTAATCCTTTCGTCCGCCCGGCTCTCTCGCTTCCGCACCTGTACGCTCTGCTTCGACTTTCCTCCGAAATCTCGCCGTCTCGTAGCGCGCCTATTAAAATCTCTGCTTTCGCCGTGTTCTACAGCTGCACTGCATTCTGGGAATTTGAGCCTAGTATTTACCCCAACGTCTACACGATCTCGAATGTTGGTTCTCTCATTAAAACGAGGCTAAATCTACGTTCACACAAGCAACAGGACGAGACCGTGTTGCTCGTAGTTTGGTCTCTTCTGGGCATTCTATTTTTGTCGTCGCTTGTGGGCGTGGCCTGTCCAGCAAGAAGCGTTAGCAGCTATATATCTGTAGCTTCTAAATCTAAGTAGTTAAACGGAAATTAAATAACGCGTTAATTAGTGTAAAAAAAAAAAAAAAAGGGTCGTCTGGTTTATATATTACATGCTCGTCGTCAAACTAGCTTTCTTGTCAGATTAGCAAAGCAAGCTAGCTTTAACAGCTACGTCCGATCTATTGCGTTTCTTTCCAAGCTTTATTCGATTTATTTTTTTGTTTCCTGGGATTATCTTTAGACACATTTACCGAGCGGTTGTATATAACAAGTTAAGACAAAACCGCGATCGTAGGTTTTTAATTCATTTTGCAGATCAGACGGGGAACTGAAGCCGTGAGGGGAAGGAGCCGAGGAGACGTCGGACCGTAATCTGCATGAATACGATCGATCTGAGTAGACTGCGCTAGTAGATTGGATTTAATCACGCCACAAATATTACAACCTGATGTGTTTCGTGGACCAAACTTGGAGCTGATAGCTATCCGCCCTCTTCTGCATACGTCTCGGAGACGCCCACGATTGGCTAGCGTCGCTGTGATCGACAGATGAGAAAGAGTACGCCCCGCCCACCCAGACAACTTCGCTCTCTCGGATTCCCGGCCATAGACGACTCTCGGCGTCTCCGAGGCTTTTATATCAAGATATGTAAGAATTCTCCTTCAACATTTTCACGACACGTTCGTTCTCAGAGGGAAGAAAAGAAAAAAAAACCCCAGAATTAATCGGCTCAGAAATCCGAGTCTGATTAACAGTCTGAGCTCAGGAGAAAGAGTTAAGCCGTCGGCTTTTACAGCCCGAGTTATTACGCGAGCGGAGAAATATGGAGAGGGAATATTTATTAAGCCCGAAGAATTTATTTTACAAGCAATCATGCAATTTATTTTCGAAACTTGGACGCACTATAACCACCGTCACACCGTTTCCGTTCATTTAAAAAAAAAAAAAAAAAGGGACGAAATATTAAAGAATCATCAGCTACAGCGTGCCGAACAGCGTTCCGGCGCTGAATAAATTCATATCACAGGTGGAACCGTCCCACGACACGAGAGAACTTAAAGTGTTGCAGAACATTTCTAGAAATAATTGCTCATCGCGAACGATCGTAAAGGCTGGTAGGGTTATGGGGAAATTCCTGCGTTATGGATGTGAGGTATAAACCTGTACTGAAATCCGGTCACGTGACCCTTCGGGAAGAACACCGATCATTATTCAGAACCACGATGTTCACGTACATATTACAGACTTGTGTCGGTTTAACAGCGGAAGAGACGGGACGTGATCTCGAGTCTCGGGGAGACGCTGGAGAGACACGGTGGATTTCAACGCTTTTATTTAATTTTTTAAAAATAAGAACAGGATTTTCCGGGCAGTGAAAATCCTCCTTCTGAAATGCTTCTCATTTGGTTATATGGCTGAATCAAGCAGACGGTTTTCTTTAAACTCTCTTTTTCTTTCAGTTTCTTTCTAAAATATAACGTACTTGTTCTCACAAAGATTATTATTATTATTATTATTATTATTATTATTATTATTATTATTATTATACTTTAGTAAATGTATTCATTCTGTGTAAATCATGAGTAGAAATCTACTACAAACCCCCTTTTTTAAAATAATATTTTGGATTCTTGGATAATTTATTAAAAAAAAAATAATAATAATAAAAAAATTCTTAAAAAGGTTAAACTTTCGTAACCGTGTCCGTTTCACGCAAAACTGCATTAAAAAAAAAAAAAAAAGAATTCTAATTATTTTTAATATTATTACACGAAGAAAAATACTGCAAGATATTTCTGGGAAATTTTAAGTAAAAAACTATTGCAACGTTTCTTCCCTTCTTCATCATAATGATGACTATAATTATTGATTGAAATAATTATAAATAATATGAAAAATTGAAATAATATGAAATAATCAAGTTAAATAGTTTCCTAAAAAATAAAAAAATATATTTTTTTATTAATTTCATGTAAAGTGTATTAAATGTCCTTAATCATATTTTAGATTCTTAGATTAATAATAAGAAAATTATTATAATAATGCATTTATTATATATTTATTACTATTATTGCACGACTGAGTTTTTAACTCTAAAACTATTTCTTACTAGCAATATTACGCATCGTGCATATTTATTTTATATTCCTATAATATTCATATTCCTTATTATTATTATTCCTTTTCTTTTTTTTAAAAAGTATTTACAAAGTACTCTGTATATTTTACGATAAACCTCCATAAATAGCCTAGTACCGGATCTGGATATGCTTTTATAACATGTATTAATGTGTAATATTTATTTTGTTTAATACGGTACATATTTATGTCGATTATTTATTTATTTTTTTAAAAGGACACCTCGTTATTGACCTACATTACCTAGAGTAAATGGAATGAATTGAAATGAGGAATGAATGAGAAACAGGGTATAAACGTTATAGGCCGTGTTTCAGTAGACGTTTAAACACGAGTAAAGTCGCCTCGCCGTTTCGTGTGTGGCGAGTCGGCTGAGACGGCTCAAGGTGCCGAGACGTGTAGGACGCCCTGCGTAGGACGCTGTACAGAGGACGTTGTGTGTAGGACGCCGTGCGTAGGACGCTGTACAGAGGACGTTGTGTGTAGAACACTGTGTAGGACGGCGTGTGAAGGACGCGGCGTGTGAAGGACGCAGCGTGAAGGACGCAGCGTATAGGACGCAGTGTGCAGGATTACCTCAGCCTCCAGGTCCACGTTGTGTTTCAGCAGCAGCTTGAGGACGTCCACGTGGCCGTTCTGACTCGCCGCCTGCATGGCTGTGTGTCCTGCGCACTGCCCGTTCACCTGCCAAACAAAACGCACAGCTGAGGCACGTACGTATACACGTGAGGGCGTGCATATAGAGGAGTGTGTGTGTGTGTGTGCGCGAGAGATTGTGTGTGTACCCCCATGTGCGCTCGGGTGTGTGATCTGCAGCGCTGCGGTAAGTTAAAGCAGCGTGTGATGGCATGAATATTGATGCCCGAGCTCCTTGGAGCGTTCGCAGGACACGTCTGGTCCCGACAGGCGCACCGCTCGGACGCTCACCCCCTCCTACTCATCCCCCCTCCCCCTCCCCGGTTCTAAGCGAGGAGTCCTGTGGGGACCGACAGGGCACTGCACCACTCACTGCTCCACCACCAGCACAACATTTCTCCCTATAATAACGATCCTCGTGCAGGCGTTACAGAGGGTCAGCAAACTCGGCCGTCCCAGGAGGAGCGGGACGCTGCGCAGCTACAGAGCCACTGAACAGGACTCCTGAAGGTCAAACGGGCGTCTGAAGCGCGGCCGAAGCTGGAACAGGGCCAGGATTTTCAATAGAGTACAAAAAACGCAGTAAAGTTCTGGGAGCGCATTTTCTAATGAACATTTCGATCATCATATTTCACTACACACCATTTTATACCCACAAACCTGAACACACGCAGGTTTAAGAATAAATAATAATAAAAAATAATACAAATCCAACAGATGATGTGAAAACGTCAAAAATAAACACATAAAAACAAACTTTTAAACTGATCTTTCAAAATGTTTTTTTAACCAAATGTATATATATAAAAAAAAAAAAAAAAAAAAAAAACGAAGCTGATGCATGTTTCAGGAATAGAACTAATAAATAAATAAATAAAAATAAAATAAAATAAAAAAAAAAACGTACACAAGATGAACATTCAAAAAATATATTATAATAATTATAATAATAATTATAATAACAACTGAACCAGATTAGTTTTTTTTTTTTTTTTTTAAATAACTAGATAAATATTAGAAATTTTTAAATAAGTAAATATTTAAATTAATTCATTACAAAAATGGAAGCTGACACATTTGTATTAAAAAATACCAAATTAAGCCTTATATTTAAAAATAATAATAATAATAATAAAATAATAATAATAATAATAATAATAATAAAATACCCAGATTCATGATTATCACTAAAACTGGCCAGATGTTTGTTTCCTGTTAAAAAAATAAATGGACAGAGAAATTAAACTGAACTTCTATTTTAAAAATGTATCTATTTTAAGAACTATAAAAAAATAAAGATAATAATTTGTAAAAAAAAAAAAAAAAAAAACCACACACACACACACACACACACCCCGCCACATCAGTGTGACTGCAGCACTAACCAGTAGCTCTGCGTGGATTTTACTCGCCGTTACACGTGACGTGAACATGAGTCCCACGACAGTGAAACCCGTCTCCCGCACTGAACATCGGCTCGTCTCGCGCACGCATGCGCGCGCACACACACACACACACGCACACACACACGCACACACACACGCACACACGGAGCACTGAGCTTTGATGAAGAGTTTGATCTTGGAGATGGTGATGAAAACGCGGTGGCGTTTTTCAGGACCGCGGCACTTCAAAGCTCGACATCTATAAAAGTCGACGTCTACACGTCGTCCTCAGCCCAGGGGTTGTGATCTCAGAGTGAACTGTGATCTCAGCAACACTGACGGCTACGAAAGATGACTACTTCTGAGAACTGAAGGTTGACGGACTGAAACACACACATGCACACACACACACACACACACACACACACACACACACGCGCTCCTTATTGTAAATCGTTTTCCCCTTACGTCCACGTCCGGTCTCTTGAGGATGTCCTCCACTTTGGCCAGGTCTCCGTTGGCCGCGGCCTTCACCAGCTCCTCGTTGATGTCTCCCGACTCCTGAGTCTCGAACAGCTTCTTCAGCAGCTGAGACAGACGCTCTGAGGACAGAGGGACACGCTTCAATCAGGACGTTGTCTCTTGTGAATTTATAGACGTCAGTCCGGGATGAGTGCTACAGAACGATGATACCGTCAATACATATATGTAAAAGAAAAGATTCTCGGTGCGTACAGGATTTTGCGGAGGTTTTTTTTGGGATTGTTGCGGCCAAAAATGCTCAATTTTGTTGCGAGTTTTCTGTGGGTTTTTTTTTTTTTGCGGAAAATTACTGGATCTGGTAAAGTCGTAATCGCATGAAACAGTTTCGCGCGCGTTTGTTGGTAAACGAGACCTTTTCGATATGGGGGTCCGAATGAGTCCGAATGGGGCACGAACAGACTTTATATTTAAGGGGGCAATTAGTTTTGCACATGGGTGATAAATGAGAGAGAGAGAGAGAGAGAGAGAGAGAGAGAGAGAGAGAGAGAGAGAGAGTGTGTGTGTGTGTGTGTGTGTGTGTGTGTGTGTGTGTGTGTTACCTCCAGATGCGTTGGTAATGGCAGAACCAGCAGGAGCTACTTTAGTGACGGCGGCCGGGTTGTAGGTCCAGGAAGTACCGCACACCTCCACTTTCAGGTCGCTGTCAGAGTAGATCTGCTGCACACGGCCCATCTTCCCCAGAGTCTGCAGAGGAACACACACACACACACACACACACACACACACACACACACACACACACACAGAATGTCAGAGTGAGTGTATGTAGCTTTTCTGAGCACTCTCCTTGACCGTGCCCTTTCTTTAAACCCCACCCTTAAACAAGACATGTATACGAGTGAGAAGAAGAAATAAAGGAATGAATAAAAACACGGAGGAAGACCAAGGAAAAAAAAGAAAAGAAAAAAAAAAGATGAAAAGTATAAAAATAGGAACGTTCGGGAGCTCCGCCCCCATTTCTCATTTTTAAATCGCTCGTACGGCAGATACGGAGCTCGGAAATCTGTTAAACCTCGTCTACGGAGGGAGACGAAACACGCACACCGCCACATAACGGCTCCGAGCGCTCGGTCTCCGACTTAAACTACTTCTACGATTACTAATCCTGGTCATAAATCGTGTCGAGAAGAGGAGAGGGGGAAAAATTTGCAAGTTGCACAAAATAAAGACAAGGAAAAACAAGCCCCGCCCACACCAAAATATACGCTCCAGAAAAATCAACCTGGAAAAAACTCGAAACTAGCAGCGTGTTCAATAATAAATAAATAAATAAATGAATGAATGAATGAAGCCAGATGCGTGTTCTATTTTTAAAAAAATAAATAAATAAAAATATGAATTCATAAAGTTTCCAGAAGCAGAATGACGTTCTACACTAGATAATACACCGAACAAACATCTCAGAAAGAATCTCAACAAAAACAAAAAAACAATAAAATAAAAAAAGGGTACTCCATGGGTATCATAGAATGTGTGTGTGTGTGTGTTCCTCCGCAGTTCCTCACCGGCAGCATGGCCTCGGCCCACTCTCCGTGTCCCCTCTGCAGCAGCTTGATGCGGTCGATGTCGTAACAGATCTGCACCAGATCCCCCACCATGAACTGGGAGCTTCCTCCTTCGGCTCCGGCCGGGACCTCGCCACTGCGCGCCACGTTCGCTTTGGTCAGGACGGCCGGGTTAAACGTCCACCTGCGACACGGGACGCGTTTATATAAACCACAAGCGGGCGGGAGAGTAAAGGAGACCCGTACAGATGTCTACATCTAAATCGCGTCGTGCGGTACGATCGTTCATCGAGACGCGTCGGCGCTCGTCTGCTTCATCGAATACGCGGCGGAACCTCTGGATTACAGTGAAGGCAGCATGTGGTTTATCCGCGTGTTTGTCCCTATAGACAAAATAACACGGTTCAAGTCGGGGGGGGTGGGAGACTTCAGATTCTAGCGCGTTCGATTGGACAGAAAATCTGACGAGAAGCTGACGTGCAGAATGTCGTCATCGGAATTGTAGAGCGAGCGAGAGAGAAAATTCTGAACGCGTAGATCTAAATGTGAATTTTGTCGTCGTTTTGGAGCGCACTAGCTTATAGATTACCTTAAGGAAAACGTCTATACTAAAAGCGTTGAGGAAAGCGTTCTTCGGGGTCAGTATTCGGCGCGTGGAGGAGAGACGGGTAGACGCACCTGTTACCGCTGGGATACTGGACGACGATGTCGTGGTCCTCGTCGATGCCGCACACCGTGCCCGTGGTGGTGAGCGTCTCGAACATGCCGTCCGTCCAGCCGCCGTGGCCGTGCTGCAGAGACTGGACGATCTCCAGGTCCAAGTCGATGTTCACCAGGTCTCCGATCTGCAAGCCGCCGGGGTTCCTGTTCCCGTTCTGCTCGCCTGGAGGAAGCGTGGAGCGACATACCGTCACACACGTTCACGCCGCGTTCTCCGTTTCCGATCGGTCGCGAGGCGTCCGTTCGTTCGTTTTCAAATCGCAAGTTGATATTAAGCGTTTCTATAGTAACGGCTCGTTCACGGGGACGGCGAAGTTTTTTTTTTAACCCGTCTACGAAGCCCCCGTCTAAGCCGTCACTATAGAAACGCAAAACTATTAAAACGAGCGCGTTAATATAACGCCGTGACTCGCAGAGCCACTGTAATAAATCTTCTGACCAATCAGAATGGAGGATTCAGCAGCGCTCTGGTATTAATCTGGATTCATATCCCAAGCTTTCAGTATTGCTCCCTGGAAGTTTCCATGACTACGCGAGCTGTCTCGCGCACGCTGAATTCGTGCGAGCAACCAGACACTCGGCAGGTCGTTAGGAGTTTAAACGTCACGTCCAGAACGCATAGCTCGTAATAAACTAATCGGCTCCACAACAAACAGCAGAGGATGCGCTAATGCGTACTGAAAAAAATCTGCACGCATTTTTATCAAAACGTATCGTTTATAATCAACTTGACATTTTATTATTATTATTATTATTTAAACCAACTAGCGCGTTTCTTCATTTTAAGGAGCCTTGACGCACCTTCAGCCCTCTTTATCCGACTGAGCAGGTTCTCTTGAATGTAGAAGTGTTATTGAGCGTTTGTTAAGTGAGTACATTCTGTTTACTTCAGCTGCGAGACTGCGGCCGGGACCGGGTCCGGGTCGATCGTGGCTCCCGGCCAGGAAGGCTCTTAAAGCATGAAGCTCAAACAAAAAAAGTGCTGCCACCTAGTGGACATCTCAGGCTACACTAATAACTGGACCATACAGGATGGATGGCGGGCTGGCCGACTTGTTCGGGAAGGATAAAACCTGTGATTTAAGGGTGGGGTGATATGAAAAATATATATCATATCATATCATATATCTAATCTTAACCCCAGGGCATTTTTACAATCACGACCGACAGGTTTGCTCACAAACTGCAGCTTTGTATTTGTGTTGGATGATTTAGATGACGTCTACAAAAATAAACGCAGCTTATCGTTTTTGTTTCTATTTTAAATCATTCAAACGGAAGAAAATTTGAATAAAAACACTTTACAAATGAAAAGAATAAGTACAAAGCGTGACCTTGAATCGTATCTGCTCCGAACGTATCATCATCTTGTATGATATTTTAAATGGTGGTAATACTCACCCAAGACTGGACAGTGGTCTCTGTAGAAAGTTCCTCCTTTGGCGTCTTGCACACATTTCAGGTCCGACTGTGAGGTGAGACGGGAAGGGGAAAAAAAACAACAACCAGATATTAAATTCACCAAAACATGACTACGCATAAAGAACACATTAGGCCAGAGTTGACTTTAGTGCTCGGACTCTACGCCAGATTATCGTGCGTAAGTATTCTACATGAAAGGAATCCCCCCCCCAAAAAAATACTTTGAGGGTGCTAGAAGAAGCCTTTTTGGATGAAAACCATTTAAATCATTTCATAACATTAATTTATTCTCCAAGATATTCTGGTGTCAGGAGGACCACAAACGGAGTAGATGTTTGGTATCTCATGATCATGATCAGCTGACTCAGCTTCCTCAGAAAATGTCTAATAAACATATTTTTAAAAAGCGCTTCCTTAGATAAAGGGTTCTGCGTTGGTTCTTCCGGTGTTGAACTTCTACTTGGAACCTTTAGAGTTAGCTAAAACGTGCGTCACAGGAAAGATAACTTCACCCCCATGTATTCCAGGAAGAGACGATGACTCAATTTCCGGCGACATCACGGACAGAACGTCACCACTGGAGTTCGTCGACGAGCCGAGACCTTTGCCGTTATACGTCGTGTAAATTTGTTCGATTAATCACGCGCGTTTCTGTCATTTAAAAGTCTTTAGACTCAAACGAACCGTATAGAAAACGTCAAATTACTGACGGAAGTAATCCTTTGAGAGCCACAAAGAGAATTCGTCCGCCTTTTTTTTTTTTTTTTTTTTTGCCGATCTGAGAGGCTTCAGAAAGCATGACGTCATTTCCAGTAAAGGAACGTAGTTTGCGTCGCCTAGTTTTTGTGGGATTTTTTATTTTTTTTAGGGAGCAAACGTTCCAGTACATTGGAGGGATAATGCGATTGAGACGCCCCTCAAAATGGCCGACGCCCTGATCAGTGCCCTGACTACTGAACTCGGGAGCTCAATCACTCAATCAATCAATCATCGATACACAATCTGAGTTCCACGGTATTGCTCCCAACAGATAAAATTTTATATATACATATTATATACACACATATATACACAAACACACATAGACGTACATATACATATATATACACACAACTTTTCCCCAAAAGTAGTCACTCGGTCGTACAGAACAAACTTATATTATCTTTTGAATCACTTAACAAGCATTTCTAAGTAATTCCACTTACACACTTCAGGCCACGCCTCCAGGTGAGTCATCTCTCATGCTGCATTTGACATACCTCTGTGCTACGTCATTTTCGCGCTACAGAGTGGTCAAAAATCATGGACGCCTCCATCACGGATACTAAAACTATCGGTGAACAGCTGACTGAAACGAAACTGAAAGTGAAATCCAAAATACAAAAATATAAACCGGCAATATTTTAAAAAATTATAATAACCCCCTCTATGTACGTATTTTGTTAGCGACGAGCTAGCCAGCTAGCCGGGGGGGGGGGGGGGGGGGGGGGGGTCGAGCCGAGCAGACCGTCCCGAGTGTACGAGTAGGAATAACGATGAGACGCCGTTTCTTCAGTCTGTCCTCATCAGAAGTGGGAAATTCCGAGTTACGACCTTTTCTCGAACGCACTATAACGCCGCTTTTCAGCTCGGTGACGTGGTTCTGTTCATTTTTATGGAGAACAGGGCGTCAAGGTATCAGAAACAACTTAACTCGCTTGTTAACTAACAGGAAGAGCCCATGGGTTTAAGCAGGTCGGTGGAAAAAGTATAATAAACAAGAACAAGCATTTACTTGTGTGTGTGTGTGTGTGTGGATGTTTACCTCATTAAAATCATTTATTAACTGTAGAGGTTTTGTTTTTTCTGGACTTTTATAGAAACAAAATGGTGGAGGAAAAAAAAAAAACAATACTGAGAGAGGAATAAACATGAATAAATTTGATTCCATCCTGTCACAAATGGAAAAGTTTGGAACTGGGTATGTATTTATTTATTTACTTATGTTTGTTACGATGAACTCGCATTGTATTGATACTGTATTATATTTGCAACGTAAGCGAGTTTTAAAAACGATATCGGACGGGTATTGCTACACGTTTGTGGGAAAGTGGAAATCTTCAGCGTATCCGTCCGCAAAAGCAGAAGAGCGGACGTTCCGAGCAGAAGCGGTTTATCATCATTACTTCCTGCCACTAGATCATTTCCGCTTTATCTGGCAGGGGAATCAGAAAACTCTATATACATAAAGATAAAAGGAACTGAAACATAAAAAGCGGAAACTTTCAGAATAATTCAAATGGTTATGAGTAAGATTGAACTATATCAAATATATAAGTTTTATATACAGGTCCGACAGATGCGGCGAATGACCCGGACACCACGATTTTAATGACAAAGCATGGAGCTGCTCCTCATGCAGGAACCGTCCTACAGGTTAAAAATTCAAACCCGGCACAACGACTCTCGGCCAATAAGGAGACGGAACGGAGAGTCAAACAAAAGCGGCACGCTTTCTCCAGACCCCCAACCCCCCCCCCCCACCCGAGTCCACTCGGTCGTTCCCCCGGAAAACAAAAAGACGCAGCAGATTTCCTTTATCATGTAGATGGAGCTTCCAGCTGCCTGAACAAAAGCGGACGCACACATGCCGGCTGCTGAGGTTCTCTCAATGGGCGTCTACACTGGAACAGCTGCTGCTTTGTGAGACGCGCGTGTGTGTGTGAGAGAGAGAGAGAGAGAGAGAGAGAGAGAGACTCACCATGCCCTCGAAGCCGACGCGGTAAAGGTTCTTGGCCCCGTTGTCCCAGAGGACGTAGGCGGCGCTGTGAGGACTCGCTGCACTCCAGTCCTGGATCTCCGTCACCTTAGGGACAGAGAGAAAAGATGAAACGGCATCGTTTCCTCCACGCCCACCGCGAATAAAGTATTGGCACCCACGCCCTCCTTTATTGCTTGCTACACGCCGGGTGTTGACTTACAACGGCGCTATTGATATTTGAAGCAAGGAACGAACGCTTTCGAACTATTTCGTGAAAATAACCGGCGGGGAGTTTGGCGAAGTAGAGTCACCGTTACCGCTCGGTAAGAGCGAGATGTTTTATTCCTCTTATTTTTATTAAACAAAAAAAAAAACAAAAAAAACCATGGATTATGAAATGTAAAGTGAAGTTCCGTAAATTTTATTATGAATACGTCAGCCTTAAGGTTATCTATAAGCTGGTGCTGCTCCAAAAAAAATGACAAAACTCGCATTCAGAAGATGTACGTGTTCAAAATGTACTCTCTTTCTACCACCGATACGGATCAACGATTTCGATGACATCACTCTGCACTTCAGCTTTTCCGTCCAATCAAACACTCTCTAGAATCTGGTGTCCCGCCCCCCCGACATCACAAATATCCAGGGTCCTAACGGTCAAGTACGGCTTACCCGTCGGCTGTGAGGTAAGCTAAACGCTATTGGCTACTTTAAAAGATGGAGGAGCCACTCGATGTGTCCCGCCCTGACTTCCTGTTTCGGTGGATATTACGTATCGAATAACTCTACGTTTCAAGGCGCTTCACGGCGACTTTAAACACGTCCTTAGCAGCTTTATTAAATCGGTGGGAAAACCGGATAGGAAAACTGGATTCCAGTCCGGAATTCTTGTTTGTGCTTGGACACGCCTCCTGTCAGTCATTTTATAGACCCTATACTGTACCACCAAAGATCTTTTAAGACTGGGACGGTGCTGATGAGAGATGCCATGGGATGAAATCGTCCAGGTTTCGTCTTCGAGTGACTCGTGAGCGTCATCACTATACACACTATAATATACTACATTACTATAAAAGTGTCATCGTTAAGCGATCATTTGGCCTGGCAGCGGGAAACGAGTGAATTAATGGAAACCTGTCAGTGGCACAGAAGTGATGTTTGTTTACTATATAACGCTCGGGTCCTGGGCCACGTTTAGTGTCGTGCATTAATTTGCAGCAGTGAGCGTAACAGCAAACGGTGAGTCAGCATTTCACACGGAAGCGCTGCACTAGAGAGCTGCTGCTAGGCTTTAATGACACGTACATCGCACGCACTAGCGAGTGACTCAACAGCACTATTATACCTGTTTATACTGCCACGGTCAACACTACTCTAATTAATAATAATAAAAAAACATTTCAAACAAATGGGCAAAATATGGAAATGAACGAGCTGCTCTGATGCTAACGGGGCTGTGTAGCTCTCCTTCTGAGATGTTTGCTTATTAATATTCAGTAAGTCATCTTCCTTTCCGTGTTCTCTCTGAAGCCACGCCCCTAAAACACAACATGTTTAGGCTAGAACACCAGAGATAGAGTGTTCTGAAATAATGTGCAGGCAAATCGAGAAGCCTCGCTGTCCTGATTGCCGGGATGTTGGTGGTCCACATCGAGGATTTTAAAATCTCATTTTCAGAGCTCAACAGTGGTGTGTAAAATTTGTTGTGATGTGGATGCCTCCTTTATAAAGTTGCGTTGTGCGTGCCTTATTTCTCAATCAAGTTGTAATGTCGTGGGCAAATTTGCTGTGTGTAAAGTTGGGCGTGGGTCTCATTTATCAACTGATTAATCACGTTGCGTGCAAACTTGTGGTCTGTAAAGTTGTGATGTGTAAAGTTGTTCTGTATAAAATATGTTGTGTAAAGTTGTGATGTGTAAAGTTGTTCTGTATAAAATATGTTGTGTAAAGTTGTGATGTGTAAAGTTGTTCTGTATAAAATATGTTGTGTAAAGTTGCGATGTGTAAAGTTGTTCTGTATAAAATATGGTGTGTAAAGTTGTGCTGTGTAAAGTTGTTTTGTATAAAATATGGTGTGTAAAGTTGTGGTGTAAAGTTGTTGTGTAAAATATGGTGTGTAAAGTTGTTCTGTATAAAATATGGTGTGTAAAGTTGTGATGTGTAAAGTTGTTTTGTATAAAGTTGTTCTGTATACAGTTCTGTATAAAATATGGTGTAAAGTTGTGATGTGTAAAGTTGTTCTGTATAAAATATGGTGTGTAAAGTTGTGATGTGTAAAGTTGTTCTGTATAAAATATGGTGTGTAAAGTTGTGATGTGTAAAGTTGTTCTGTATAAAATATGGTGTGTAAAGTTGTGATGTGTAAAGTTGTTTTGTATAAAGTTGTTCTGTATACAGTTCTGTATAAAATATGGTGTGTAAAGTTGTTTTGTATAAAGTTGTTCTGTATACAGTTCTGTATAAAATATGTTGTGTAAAGTTGTGATGTGTAAAGTTGTTCTGTATAAAATATGGTGTGTAAAGTTGTGATGTGTAAAGTTGTTCTGTGTAAAATATGGTGTGTAAAGTTGTGATGTGTAAAGTTGTTCTGTGTAAAATATGGTGTGTAAAGTTGTTCTGTATACAGTTCTGTATAAAATATGGTGTGTAAAGTTGTGATGTGTGAAATATGGTGTGTAAAGTTGTTTTGTATAAAGTTGTTCTGTATAAAATATGGTGTGTAAAGTTGTGATGTGTAAAGATGTTCTGTATAAAATATGGTGTGTAAAGTTGTGATGTGTAAAGTTGTTCTGTATAAAATATGGTGTGTAAAGTTGTGATGTGTAAAGTTGTACTGTATAAAATATGGTGTGTAAAGTTGTGATGTGTAAAGTTGTACTGTATAAAATATGGTGTGTAAAGTTGTGATGTGTAAAGTTGTACTGTATAAAATATGGTGTGTAAAGTTGTGTGTGGGCCTCATTTATTAATCACTCAGTAAAAAGACGTGTAAACGTGTAAAGTAATGCAGCTCAGCCAGTGCAGCGCATCAGCCGGAATTATTTCTTCTAAGAAATGCTAATGCTGAGTTTTATATTCCACAACGGATCACAAAACCCACGGCTCGGATATTTAGATATTATTACTTTAAAAAGTAACGTTGTTAAAACAGTGAAACCCTCTCTCACTCTATGATGGTTAAACTTTGCAATTAAACCCGCGAGTCACACGTGTGCCGAACCGTGGGGCGGGGTCCGTACGGATCACGGATCAACTACGACCCATTACACCCCTATCCACAACGGTATTTTTTTTAAAAAAACATTAATACCTTTCCTCTCCTGCCATTTCCCCCGTCCTGGTCCTCCCACTGCCAGTCCACTCCCCGCACCACACGTCCTCCGGTGAAGATTCCTCGCGCCGTGATCTTCTTCGATTTGCGCCGAGATTCTAAAAGCACCCTAGACACACACAAAAAAAAAACAACGACACACTTGATCAGATAACACCAGACTGGATGTTAAACTTTAGCTAGAAATGCTGTGCTGTTAAAACGATAACGCACGCAGAAAACCCACAATATTTACTCGTTAAAATTTGATCCTTTTAGATGAATCAAGATTCGTCATTTTAAATGAGATAAGGGCCACAGTGTTTTGAATAAGACCCGCCTTAATGTCGTGATTAATACTCAAATGGTTTTGTCTAAAAAATAATTTAAAAAAGCCAAAAAATTCCTGTCATTTTTGGAAGGAAAAACCTATTTAAAAAATAAATAAATAAATAAATATTTAAAAACCCACCATGCATCCCTTTTTTTTTTTTTTTTAAATCAAATACAACGATAACATCCTCCTGCCAACATTAACCTGAGCTCCTCTCCAGCCACATCAAAGATCTTCTAAGGATAATCTTCATCCCTGTTAAGCCTCTGATCTTGCCCAAAACACATACATAACAGTCAGCTTTATTGTTATACAGACTGCTAGAGGCAGCTGGCAGGCAAAAGGAAAAACGAGAGCAATTCCTTTACAGAGAGGAAAATATCCCGGGGTAATGCAGAGCGACGCTCCCGAGAGAACCGCGCTTACACGGAGCAGCTGTTAGACAAACCCATTGTTTCCCTTCTCACGACGAGAGGCGTTACTGAGCGCAGGCACGAGTGCGTTCTACCCAACTGCTGGCCTTTTCAACGTTAATCACCTCACCATATGGAGACAGGAGACTTTACTCAGCCCTGGTGGTAGGGTTAGAGTCAAATCCATTCTTTGGATTCGTCTCGCTATTTGGTTCGACTCGGATTCAGATTGCACGTAATTAAACCGAATAAAAAATATTATTTTAATTTTTTTTTTAAATAACGGTTTGCGGAAGAAAAAGTACTGAAATCGTAGTCCTCAAACTCTTATTTATCGCTCAGAAGACCAGCGAATAAATGAAACACGAACACACAGAGTCGGCATGAACGAAGCCCTTACCACTAACGCTCACGTTCCTAGCCATACATGCGGTGCATGTTGTACGTGTTCTCGCACTTATTTGGCAACCCATGCGTTTTTTATTTTACTCTAGCTACTGTACCTGACTAACAAGAAAACAGAACTGCTCACCTCTCGCTGCCTGGCGTGGTGATGCGGTAGAACCTGTGTCTTAGGTGGTGCTTGTCGCCATGGTAACAGGTGGTGCACAGGTCGTAGTTCGTGCACTCGGCGCATTTCCAGCGGATGCCGATGATGGGCTGCTGCCTGCAGGTGTCACACATGGTGCCGTCGTGCTTGATACCTACGAGACAGAGGCGCGAGGTCAGAAGCCACCTTCGCCGTGTTAATGGAAGGAGTCTCCGGTGTCAGAGCTTTGCGGGACATAGCAGTTTAGATCTCGTGGTTTATCCAGAACAAAACGACCTAATCAAATTCCTGTGGATGTTAACAATAGCGATAGCAGATAGAGAAAAGATATACAATGGACATGTCAAGGTATTTTTTTTTTTTTTTTACAATAAATATATTTCCAATGAGGTTATTCACATGAAATTTTCACCAGACATCAGTATTAACTCAAGAAATCCGGAAATATAAAGAATTCACAACATTAAAGTCCGTAAGTAAAGTTGTGTGTTATAAAGCGGAATGACACGGGGAAAAAAGTATTGAACACTAAGAAAAAGCAGTTCTCCAAGGGAAGGTAAGGCAAGGAACAAAGTAATTACACCCCCTATCTGTGCAAATTAACATCAGCTGGATTAGTAAACTGATGGTCTATAAAAAGGCTTTTCGTTACCATTATATAATGTTATAACCTCATTGGAAAGATATTTACTGAAAAAAAAATGTTGCCGCGTCCAATACTTATTTCCACCACTGTAACTGATGTGGGTATTTCACAATGAAACCTAGCTTAACCTAGCTAGCGAAGCCAAGTTAGTTGACGTTACATAAAGATTGAAGACACTTCGACTGAACTAACGTTAGTAACTAATGTGGCTTGGTAGCTAAACAAAGTTAGGCTGTGTTCACACGTAAAGTCTTTTTCTGATTGAAACAGCTGTGTAAAGCGTTTTTTTTTTTTTCAGATTAAAGCAAAACAAAACAAAAAAAAGAAACGCTGTTCCAAAATGCAGCTGAGAGCATCGGAAACGAAAAGACTTTTTCGAATGTCGCCAAAAGAAGCTCAGGGCGTTGAAATCTTGAAACAAATCAAGAAATTCTCCGTCTGTCTCCTTTATTCGCTTTGGTTGCATTTTCTAAATCGTATGGACGTATAACGTACGTATTTCAACGTGTTTATTCTCCCTATGTGTACACGTTAAGGTGACCCAACACACCCGGCACCTGTAGATGAGCCGTTACTATGGAAACGATTACGTATTAGAATGAGCGCGTGAAGATCAACCTTTTTCGAAAACAACGTACATCTATTGACCAATCGGATTCGAGCGTTCGACCGTGCTGTAGTATCCAACCTTTTCCAGAGAAACCAAAGAGCGTCGCCATGATGGAACTTTTGGAGTATTAGAAAGAATAAAAATGAGCTCAGGGTCAAGCCGTGCTGTCGTCCGCTGCCACGACGAGGACAACAAACTTGAGGAATTCCTGGAAAATATTTGTTTCGAGCATCAGCAAACCCGAAAAGTAAGTCCGTGTCCGCTTTCCAAAAAAATAAAGTCGCCCTGTTTCCTGTACAAATCCTGGCCTGTTTTATTGCCCTGCAGGTGATTATATACTTCTGTGCTTGTTATAATTTCGGAGTTCTTCGCCCCGAACGCCTACAGAGAAAACGACGTAGTTAATTAAATCACCGTAGCTAACCTCGGGCCATGGCGTCAGATCATCTGAACAGTTATTAAAGTTTTCACGGGTATGGTACTGTCAAAACACGGTCAATGCAATACTGTAAAAGTTTCTGCGCTTTTTTTTAAGTCATTTTCACACGTTTAACGTCACAGAATCAGATAGGAACATACGCTAATTTGATTATAAACACCGGAGAACGGAAATATAAAACAGGCTTCCGGTATGATCCAGGCGAGACTTCCGTGTTCAGGAGAACGATGGAGAACACGTGTCGTGAATAAATTAGTAGTATGCAAATTAGCCTGTGGCGTCACCGAGCGACTTTTTTTTTTTGCGCGCGCGCACTATTTCACCCTGAAACTCCGGGAGGAAGAAGGCAAGTGAGCCGGTGTTTGTTACCTGTAGGTGCGCTGTCCAGTATCCGCACGTCGTAGGCCCCGGAGCAGCGGTAGTTCGCCGCGGTGCCGTTATCCCAAACCACGACCACCTCCTCGGGGCTCTCGAAGCTCCTCACGGTGCCCACATGGCCCTCACCGCCGTCCTGCTTCCCCCACTTCCAGTCCGGGCCGCGGATCACTCGAGCGCCCACTCCTTCCATCATGACTCGGTTATTCCGGCCGCTGCTCATTTAACGAATAACTCCAAATAAAATAAAAATAAAGACCACACCATAAACGTGGGGAAGAAATAAAAAAAATACAAAATACACTTTCTTCGCAAACAATTGTTTTGTTTTTTGTTAGCAAAGCAAGCTAAGTGCATTCATCACAAGTGACCGAGTCTATCGCTAGCTCCGTAACCGTTATCCTTACAGCTGATTAGCTAGCTAGCTAGCAAGCTAACTCAACACACATCATTAGTTAACTCATTAACCTACACAGCACGATTAGCATGAACCAGACCCGACTCTAAACAACACAAATCCACAACAAAAGCGTCCGAGTGCTAGTTTATTGTAAACTAACTGACTAACTAACTAACCAACCAACTAACTAACCACTTTACCTACTCCATGGCCTACTCATAAACACGCAGAATGTCTCTTTATTATTGTTAGCGTTTGTTAATTATTTATAGTCTTGTGTTTAGTTTTCAGAGGTGTACATTTGAATAAAACGCTGTGTTTAGGTAGACTTCAGACCCATCTTCTTGGCTGACAAACTAGTTATCTAACCTTTTACAAACTAAGTTGTGAGGCTTGAGCAGGTTTGATGCGAAAACAAATAAAGAGGAACGAGTAGGATTTGTAAACATGAAATGAATCTAGTGGGTAAACAAATAAACAAACAAGTTAAAGCTCAACAGATGGATCGGAGTTTGTGTTTCTTCTCTGTTTAAAAAGAAAAGAAAAGAAAAGAAAAGAAGGGAAGGGAAAGGGAGGGAAGGAAGGAAGGAAAACCCCTACAAGCCAAACCTGGGGTCAGTTTAGTTGAGTGCTGATGTTTGTCTTCACTCCAAAAACAAGGGATGTTTACTAGCTTTCAGTGAGATGTGATGTTTTCTGAGATGTCCTACAAATGAAGGGAAAGGAAAGAAAAGAAAAGAAAATGCGCAGGAAAGCAAGTGAGAGCTGAAAGCTAGGATTTGAGCAGCAGCAGCAGGTCTCCTCCTGTAAAAGCCCACATTTCTGTAAACAGCAGCTCCGAGCTCACAGCCTTTTGTCCGAGACACCGCTTTATTCCACAATCTCCAGGCTTTTCCCCCAACTCGTTAAGGTTTACTTACTTCCAGCCTGCGTTACTGTTTCCCTTTAATTCCCTCGGAAGGTCGCTGATTAAAGACAAAACCCGATGCTCTGTGAGGAACGGCGCGGACGCAGAGAACCGAGACTCGGATCAGACACACAGAGTCGCCATTACAGCCAGCGGCCTCCAGACTGTCTCGCCCCGCCCCTCCCCGTGACGTCACAGACACAGAGACTCCTCTCTCCAGACAGTCTCGCCCCGCCCCCTCTCGGTGACGTCACAGACAGAGAGCGAGAGAGAGAGAGAGAGAGAGAGAGAGAGAGAGACACACACACACACACACACACACACACACTCTCTCTCTCTCTCCCTCACACACTCACACATACAATAATAATAATAATAATTAATAATGATAATATTATTATATTCTATACCGCTTATCCTACTGGGTCTGGATCACTGGGAACCCTATCTCCTATCCCATTGAGCGTGGGGAACAAGGCAGGGTACACCCTGGACAGGGTGCCAATCCATCAAGGCACAATCACACACACATTCACACACTCATTCATACACTACGGACACTCTGGAAATGCCAATCAGCCTACCATGCATGTCTTTGGACTGGCGGAGGAAACCGGAGTAACCGGAGGAAACCCCAGCAGCAGGGGGAGAACATGCAAATCACTAAGCCACCGTGCGTCCTGGATAGCTAATGTAAAAACTAAATAAAAAAAAAAACACATGTAAAACTAGTTAAATGGTTTATATTAATAGACAAAATAAAATAAAGTATTCTATAATAATAGTTTATCATAGTTTTATAATCATAAAATAATTCAATAATATTTATCTGTCACTATGAGTGAGGAAAATAATTTCATAATCCTGTGATAGACAGATAGATAGATAGATAGATAGATAGATAGACAGGAACTTCATTGATCCAGAGTGAAATTCCAGCTTTAAAGTAGTAGTAAAAAAAAACATTTACAGATGAACATAAACACTACAAATGAGCACAATGTTGAATAATAATAATAATAATAATAATAATAATAATAATAATAATA
The DNA here is from genome assembly GCF_001660625.3 of Ictalurus punctatus. Taxonomy (NCBI): domain Eukaryota; kingdom Metazoa; phylum Chordata; class Actinopteri; order Siluriformes; family Ictaluridae; genus Ictalurus; species Ictalurus punctatus. The sequence continues at coordinate 22,022,630 of NC_030435.2, forward strand.
ATAATATGATCAGAACATATTCATTTAAGTAAGAAAAATTAAGTAAAATACCATGCCAAAAACATGTTTAATAAATAAATCTGCACTTAAATCATATCTGTAAAAATGTAAAGTGGGTGAAAAAAATCATAATCTTGTTATATTGCAATAATGTAAAACTTATACTACTACTACTACTACTACTACTACTACTACTACTACTATTACTATAAAATACTTTATTACTATGTAATCATTATAAAAAATTATTCCCCTTCAAATGTGTCCCGAAGAAAATATTTATAATAATTACAAGCCATTAATTATTGTTGACATTATTTCAGATGTCTTTTAGTTTCTGTCTAATTTAACAGCAACATTTATTACACTCGAAAAAGCTTTTAAAGGAATGATCTCAAACTATTTACACAGAAATGTGTCACAGAAAAGATTTATCGTAATGTAATGTTTTATTTTAATGACAAAACTCCCGCACTGGAAAAACACAATTTAATGAAATGATCTGAAAATGTGACGTTTAGAAACACCGGGGTGTGATATCACAGCGTCCTCACGGGGGCGCTAATGCCGCTTTAGTGCTAGCGGAAGATACTGGAATAAAGTTGGCTTGACGTTCCATATTCGCAGAAATGCGGAAATTAAGGGGCCGTCTCTAAAGTTACATACGACATTGTATTATATATATATATATATATATATATATATATATATATATATATATATATATATATATATATATATATATTATACATATAAATTATTTCATTAATAGGACATCTATTTTTTTAAGAAAACCATTTAATCCAGTACGGGTCATTTTGACCCCCTTTATGCATTCATGAAGGTTTTTTTGGTTCATGCATTGTAGGGTTAAATATCAAAAATCTAAAAGATGTGCCCGTCATACCTGACACCTAGTCGAACACTTTACAGTTGGCTGTGTGACTGTACATCATTCCCTTCAAATGCTATTGAGCTTTAAATTATGGTATATTTTGTGTAGGAGCCCATGCAGTAATAAAATACATGGCAATATTTACATATGATTTAATAGTTTATTTTGTTAAATATCAAAAATCTAAGAGGTGTGCATTATAGCTAACATCTAGATGAACACTTTACAGTTGTTTATATGACTGTAAGTCATTCCTTTCAAATGCTCTTGAAGTTAGAATCGTGTTTAACAATGTCGTATGTAACTTTAGACACGGTCCCTTAATTTCCGCATATCCGCGAATACCAAACGTCAAACCAACTTTATTCCGGCACGTTTATAAACACCGGAGTGTGATATCACAGCGTCCTCACGGGGGCGCTAATGCCGCGTTAGTGCTAGCGGAAGCTACCGGGAAAAGCTCGCTGTTAGGGGGACGCCGGTTTGGAGGACGTTTCATTTCAGTTAACTCAGCTCAGATTTAGTTATATGTGTCGTGTCACTTAGAATTGCTCGTTGCTTTATCGGAAATGTTTTCTTTCTCGTCTACCGTACAGCCGCAGGTAACTGCAGAACTCTGCTAGCTAACTCTGTTTAGCGTTTACGTTAGCTTCACATGTTTGCAGTCAAGCAAGCTAACGCTAATACCAACTGATGCTAACGTTTTAGCTGCGTGTCAGTGATAAAAAGTTATCATTTTGTAAATCAGCTTGTAATCGCATAACTAACTGATTTATATACAATAGCTTGCTACTTGGAGGTTATTCACTGATTATTAGCTTAGCTTAGAATCGTTCAACATTACTAGCTCATATCGTAATGATGGTTCAATCCTAAAATGTTCACTTGTTGTATAAGTAGTGCACTAGGTAGAGTGCGGAAGTCGTTACTTTCTAATCCATGTAGTGCACCTATATAGGGATTAGGGGGCTATTTGGGATTGGGCCACGTAGTTTTAGGCCTAGAGTAACGGAACTTCCTGAGAAACATGATGTTTATTATTTTTTTTATTAGAAGACATTATTATGTACTTGATAAATTGTAAACAAAAGTTTAAATGTCATGTCGCATAATATATATTAATAATAATACTTTTATAATGTATCGTGTTGCATCAGAAGCGTAAGTGTTTCACTGCGCATGCGCGGAATGAAACACATGAATGAAGCTGAATATTATGATCCGTTCTCAGGTCACAGTTCCACTGAGTCACCTGATCAACGCCCTTCACTCTTTAAAAGGTTCAGTGGTCAAACCTCAGCGCAGAGAGAGGAGAACCGAGCAAGAGCTACACGTCACAGAGGTACGTCTATCCTGTTCCCATCGAAACAACGGACAGGTACGCGGGCCAGGATTGATTTACCTGGTCTAACAATCTACCTGTTTGACATCCGAACCAGTTATACAGTCGGATTGTGTCGTAGCGCCGCTGCCTCGATGCTCCAGGGTCGTGGGTTTGATCCTGAGCTTGTGTTACTGTCTGTGTGGGTTTCCAACAGCTTCTCCGGTTTCCGTGAAAACACACCAGTAGGTGGATTGGTGAATCTAAATCTCCATGAAGGTGTGAACGAGTGTGTTTTCATAGTAGTCTGACCAGGATGACGCACCTACTGAAGATAAATGAATGGGAACAGTGTTTATAGTGACATAATTGATCACAGTTTCGATATTATATCGTTTCCTCGCACAGCTCTAGTGAGTACAGGTTCTGTGATGGCGTGGTTTTGATCGCTGAGCGTTTCGAGTGAAATATGTCAGTGCGAGAACTTTTCTACACGCTGATCTAATGACATCTGATAAACTTTATCCCGTGTTTGTGTTGCGCAGCCGTCATGGAGCCTCAGAGACGTGGGATTGGCGGATCTGGGAGCAGGACAGCTGGACGAACTTGTGAACAGACTGTTGCCGTGCGTGACCCGGGATGTGTTTTCGGAACCCCCTAGAGCTGAAACGCACCCCTGGAGGACGTCGTACCTGTCCACCGAGTCCTTCTTTCACAACAGATATGGTGAGGGAGATGCAGATTCCCGAATTAGTAAGACTGGTTGCTTGTTGTGTTGCCTCTTTTGTTCAGAAAAAAATCAGAAAAATACTCTGCTCTCATGGATATCGAACAATTGCAAACAAAACACAGGTTTAATTAAAAAAAAAAAAAACCTCAACCTTTGTTAAATATAGATGTGCAACAATTATTGGCACCCCTATGAATTCATATGAGACATATATTTGAAGTATATTCTCATTGGTATTTTACATTTTTTAGTAGAACTGGGTGACAAGGAACATGAAATTGTTCAATCATGACTCCCTGTTTCACAGGGGTATAAATATGAGGTAACACATAGGCCAGATTCTCTTTGTCATTCATAACAGTGGGTTAGACAGAGGAATATAGCTGTGATGTGTGGCAAAAGGTTGTTGAGCTTCACAAAATGGGAAGTGGATATAAGAAAATAGCACAAGCATTGAAAATGCCCATTTCCACCTTCAGGGCAATAATTAAGAAGTTCCAGTCGACTGGAAATGTTTTGAATCGACCCGGAATTGGACGTGTGTCTATGTTTTCTCAACGCACTGTGAAGAGGACGGTTCGAGTGGCCAAAAAATCTCCAAGGATCACAGCTGGAGAATTGCAGAAGTATTGACTAAAAGGGTGCCGATAATTGTTGCACACTTATATTTAACAAATATATATATATTAGTTTTTTGAACCTGTGTTGTGTTTACAATTGTTTATCCATGAACAAAAGATCAAAAGGTTAAACAATAAAGACAATTTTTCAGTCTTTGCTCATATTTACCAAGGGTGCCAATATTAATGGACGGAAGTGTATCTGTGAAATCCACTACGGTCGACCTCTAATTCCTTGCGTCTCTATACGTTTAACATGAGGTCGTATATGACACGACGATCACCACGGTTATGAGTTTTTCTTCCCGACAGTGAGCGAGATCTAACTGCAGGTAGGTACTGAAGAAATGTCAGTCTCGAGTCATTCGAAACGGATTGTGTAGGTTTGCAGCATATGTAGATCTCGCATGCGAGCGCGAACGTAACGTAAACATTTCCGAATTCTGGAGGTTTCTGTAAACGTCTTGGTGAGAACATTGAGGGTTTTTCCTCTCGTCCAGGTTTTTCAGTCGCCAAGATGGGCGCGGCGTCACCGGTGTTTTGCAGACCGAGCTCTTCCCCTCTTCAGACCGCGTGCGCTGATCTAAACGTCTGGCCAGGTATCTTACTCTCACGCCAGCACTTACAGTAAAACCCCCTCCATTGTGTTTCTCACCAGGGTTTGTTTCTCCGCCTCCATAATGAAGCTCGCTCTCTGTCTCTTTCAGTATTGATCCAAAGACGAGGCTTTAAAACCCTGAAGTCCAAAACGAGGCGTCTTCAGGGCGGCTTTGAACAGCCACCGGACACGGACTCGTTCACGCCATCTTTTATGAAGGTCTGATCCACGTGCAAGCGTGAAAACGTTGTGAACCGGGGCGGGGGGACGGGGCGGGACGACAATTTACCCTCGTTTTGTCTCTGCAGGGCTTACTTATGCGGGACAAAGGTCAAGTTCCTGAGACTTTAGACAATCTTCTGAAAAGCAAAAGCATTCCAGACGCGCATCACGACGCTTTCAAGACGGGTTTCGCAGAGGGCTTTCTGAAAGCTCAGGCTCTCTCACAGAGAACGCAAGGTAAGACTCGCACCAGTTTCAGCAAAGTGTCTAAAAGACTTAAAGCATCCTTTAAAAAAAAAAACGAAAGCACTTTAAGCTCTGAGAAGAAGGATGTTTCATTCAGGAGGCAGCTGAGTTAGATTCAGACTTATTTTGACGTCTATCTGGCATCATATACAACCTGCTAGCTTTGCTAACCCTATCACAAGAACTAGCCCATTTAATAATGAGGTATAAAGGTCTACATTTCAAAATTGCCCTTTTAATGGCTTTTAGTAGGAAAGTGTTATCCTTAAGGTTCTCTGTTACCTAGTCGCGTTTAAGATTTACGCATTCAGAATTTGCACACTCTTTCTCTCCTCCACCGATACGGATGAACAATTTCGATGACCTCATTCTGTACTTCAGCGTCTCGTCCAATCAAACGCTCTGTAGAATCCGAAACGTCCCGCTCCCGACGTTTTAACGATCCGTGGTACGAACAGTCAGGTACGGGTTAGCCCGGGCTGTGATGTAAACTTAAACGCTATTGGCTGTTTAAAAAGAAGTGGGAGGAGCCACTCAATTATGTCCCGCCCTGACTTCCTGTTTCAGTGGAAATGACACGAATCAGCACATGGAGTAACGCGGCACGTTTCGAGGCGCTTCACGGCGATTTTAAGGTTGATATATGTTTGCCAAAAAAAAATAAAAATTTAAATCAAGTTTTAAGGTTTAATAAAAGCGCTTTTTATTTCTACAGTCGCTGCTTTCAGATCTTTCGCGAATAGTAAAATGTATAAATAAACCTTTTCAGTGCTGTGGATAAAATGGGTATATGCTGTATAATATCTTTTTAAGTCTCAGTTTTATCCATGAACATCTTTTCAGTCGTAGTTCCAGACAAAACGACCGTTCATATTTTTTATTTTTTAAATCGTTGTTCGAGCTCTCGTTAGTTCTGTAATGCAGTCATGTGTGTTTGTGTGTCTGAAATACGTTCTCCTCTGTAGAGTCGTTAAGGCGAACACGGCTGATCCTGTTGGTCCTCTTACTGGTCGGATTGTACGGACTCTCCAAAATGCCGTTTCTGTCAGGTAAAGGCTTTTGATGTGGTCTGATCTAATCCGATCCGTTTTGTGCTTTCCGAGCACCTGCTTTGTAACTGCAAACGATCGCCGATTTACCTTTTTCTGCACGTGAAACATCTCAAATCTAACAAGATCTCTAAAGCTAAGTGTATTCTATAATATAACTGCTATGGGCATGGCAGCGGTGTGTGTGTGTGGCGTGCAGCGTGCAGCTTGCCTTTGGTGTGTGAACTGTAATCTAACCATTCTGGACAGTGCGATTCCGAACCACATCAGGCCTGGACTCGGCTGTGGACCCGGTCCAGATGAAAAACGTCACCTTCGAGCACGTGAAAGGAGCGGAGGAGGCCAAGAACGAGCTGCAGGAGGTAGTGGAGTTCCTCAGGAACCCGCAGAAGTTCACCGTCCTGGGAGGAAAGCTCCCTAAAGGTAACGCATCATCAAAGATACGACTCCTCGTTTAACGAGGCTTTAAGTTGCGCCGCATGGTAACGAGGTCCCGCTTGACTCTTCCTCTGCAGGGATTCTGTTAGTCGGGCCTCCGGGAACAGGGAAAACCCTGCTGGCACGCGCCGTGGCAGGGGAAGCGGACGTGCCTTTCTACTACGCCTCCGGATCAGAGTTTGACGAGATGTTCGTCGGGGTCGGCGCAAGCCGGATCAGGAACCTTTTTCGTAAGCACGGAAACATAAATGACGAGTTTTCTCTGTCAGTGTTTTGGGTACACTCGAGGGAAATGTCACCGGGGTTACAAACGATGCACGGTGGCACCCCCCCATATCATTACGTTCCCGCTCCAGGGTTCCACTCCCTCCTCTTTAGGACGAGTTAGAACGGTTAAATACGTTCTCTACATATGAAGTTCTACTCTACTTTTAGGAATCCTAGGGTCTAAATGAAGCCAAACACTGCGTTTAACCAGAAACTTGTATTTATTTATTTATTTTTAAAGTGTCCTCCTACTACACAGTGTGGCTTTATTTATTTATTTATTTATTTGTTTGTTTTGTTTTGTTTGTTTGTTTGCAGAATTGTAGGGAAAACACGTACATTTAAAAATATTTATTTATTTATTTTTATTTTTCTTCAAAAATCTGCCTATATGCCAAACTCTCAAACGTCATACCATCCTATAGCCAAGCTGCAGGAAGTGACGAATTCTGGACAGGAAGTAAGGTCTACTACTTAGTCTCTTAAAATTTCTTTCACTGTTAGGGGAGGCCAAATCGAACGCTCCGTGTGTGATCTTCATCGACGAGCTCGACAGCGTAGGGGGGAAAAGAATCGAGTCTCCCATGCACCCTTATTCACGGCAGACCATCAACCAGCTTCTGGCCGAGATGGACGGGTGAGTGAGCCTCGACTCTTCACCTACACGCTGCGCTTATTTTTGAGCTGAATTTGTATCGAATGTTTGTTTGTTTGTTTGTTTGTTTGTTTCATTTGCAGATTTAAACCAAACGAAGGCGTCATCGTTATCGGTGCTACAAACTTCCCTGAAGCTTTAGATAAGTGAGTATCTTCAGTCAGGGGTAATCAACTAGTGTGTAAGCACCTACCATGACCGACTAGCCACGTTTGAACGCTGAACTATAAACGATTTGTTTATGGCTGTAAATAAGAATATTCAAGGCGTGTTTAGTTCCGTAGTGGTGAGTCACGGTGCCGGTTTGCGATTAGTGCCCTGGAATGGATGAGACGTCTATTTCGGATTTGACCGAGGACGAATAAACGTTTACTCCTCTGTCCAAAAGGAGAAGACCCGACTCTGTATACACCACCTGTATACGGACGTTTACACACGCTCATTCTTTATTTATTTCAATTTCTTCCGCACATTTTAGAAGAATAATAAAGTCATCAAAACTCCGAACTACGGCCGCTTTTTCTTTGCATCGTCTCCGCTACACTTATTTTTCAAG
>NC_030435.2:22035226-22067726 GCF_001660625.3 Ictalurus punctatus
AGCGTGCTAAAGCTCTCCTGAAGGCTCGTGCGAAAGAGCACAAGAACCTGGCCGAGGCTTTGCTGAGGTACGAGACGCTGGACGCCAGAGATATTCAGATGGTCTTGGAAGGAAAAACGTTGGGGACCAGATGAGTCTCGCGGTGTGTGTGTGTGTGTGTGTGTGTGTGTGTGTGTGTGTGTGTAAATGTACATAAGCAATACAACATCCTGGCAAGCTTAAACTCTAGCCTTTTACACTCTGTATGTATAGATAAATGATGAACACGTACAAATACACACTACTCCTTAATTCACCCTCGCCGAAAGGCGTTTCCCGCTAAGTTCTCCACAGTGGAGAGGTGATGTATGCAGAGATGTGGCCTTCAGGAAAACTTACAGGACATCGGAAATTCAACGCACTTTGTAGGGATAATGACGGAGATGTATGTTTAGAGTTGGGGGGGACGGTGCTGCTTTCGGGATCTTTCCCAGCAATGCTGGATTATGTTCTCCAAATTCCGTAGGAAGATCTGTAGATACTGTCAGATATGCTTTTTAGTTACCAAAGACGGGGGTCTCACAAACTAGAGATCAGAATCAGATGACGTATAGCTGGAGAAAACCCCGTTGTCGCAAGGTCAATTAGTGCAAAAATAACGTGTTTAAGTCTGAAGTTTTCATTAAGCGCGGTTTTCTCGTTTCCAGCGTCCTCGGTGTCCTATTTATTTAAAAGCCACACACGATCCTAAAGGCTCCTTAAAGGTTTGATTGAGGCTGCCGGTTATCTCCGAGTATTGCTGCGTTAGTGTAATTAACTAATTAAGAACACTTTATTCTTGGAACTAAGTATAGTTTGGTTTGGTCAGCCCTTATCCTTTATCCAATCTGTGTTAATCATGTATATATCAATAAACTTGTGTTATGCTGGAGCATTTTATCTTTGTGTATATATGTGTATAGAAGAATGTAAGCTTGAGGTTTGGTGGATTTTTATTTGGAGTTGAGCTCGTGCGTCATTAACGATGAATGAGTGGTTGATGGAATAAAGAGTCTATGATGAACTGTGATTTTTCAGAGTTTATTTGTTGCTTATCATACATGGAGCAGTGTGAAACAACCACGAGTTGAATCTCACCGATTTTTAGGGATATTATTCGTCATATCTGTAGACACCACGAGATATTTTAATTTGATTTGGAGAAATTTAAAAAAAAAAAGCATGATGCCCTCATCCAGTGAACTCTACAGCTCAAGAAGCCACATATAGAGATTATTATATTCATGAATCAAAAAAAGAACATTTGTATCTTCCCATGATTGGATTTCACTCTAAACGACGTTCGAATACAATAAAAAAAGCCTACAAATATATATTAAAAAAAAAAAAAAAAAAAAACTTTGTCATTCTAGTCATTGTGCTCCTTTATATGGGTATTATATAGTAAATAAAGCAGAACGATTTAAAACTTGACGCAAAATCCAGAAAAGGTTAAAAACACCGGGATAAAAGCAATGCCGTGAAGCAAACCAAACACGATGACCAGAAACGTGATGGCGAAGAAGGTTCTGAAGATGTAGCTTACTGAGGCAGAGAGCACTACCACGCCGAGAATCGTAGAACACGCCCCCTGTAATATCGGATAGCCCAGATGAGAGAGCGCCTCCACGGCTTTATCGTTCACGTTAGGCTTAGCACTGGATACAAACGCGTAAGAGATATGAGCTGAGAAATCCACAGAGAACCCGATGCTAATGACCAGGTTGATCATTGAAATGGAGTCCAAGCTGATACCTAGCAACCCCATGAAGCCTGCGACTCCTACGATGATGGATCCGATGGCAAAAGTGACCCATAAAGCACAAACTGGACTTGGGATGAGTATAAGCGAGATGACGAGCATCACCGCGGTAGCTATGCTAACGGTCTGAATAGTGTTGCTTGCAATCACGGTATATTGATCGTAATATATAAACGCGGGATGGTAAACCACTAATGGGAATTGGCAGTTTTGGGCGGTTTTTCTCAACGTCTCTAGCATGATCTTCTCCGACGGATCGTTAACCGTTTCAAGAAATAAGCGTGAGGCTCGGATCGTCTCGTCAGTCACGTTGACGTCCGATCTGAGCATCGGTCGTCCCTGTAGAAACGGGTGCAGATGTTCCATAAATTCAGCTTCTGAGCTGATGTTGAGGTGCTTTTCTTTGGCGTAACTCTCAAAAGAATGAAGCCAAGAGGTGGCCAAGTTCCCAACGAAAGGAAGGCCTCGGAATTCCAAAATGCAAGATTCCAGTTGAGGTCGTTCTACTTCGTCCCAATATGGAAATGTAGCATTGACCGCCAACATGACGATCGGACCGTGCTGGGAAAAGTGCGTCTTTTCGTCTTCGTAGTATTCGACTACGTACGATCGATCCAGCGCCAGGTTCTTCAAGTCCATCCCTTCTTCGATCGTAGTGCATCCGTAGATACTGGTGGTAATATAGCCGATGTAAAGGAGAACCACTGTTGCTTTGGCGAGACCTGTGGTCAAAAAAGGTCCGTAGTACTTCCTGAAGAACAACTGCATCACGTGTTCCTCTTCAGTTCCAGTTTCGTGCTTGTAGGCTCCTCCCACACAGCATGCAATATAAGCTTTTGAAGATCCAGGTAGGCGTCCTTCTGGAACTTTCAGGCACGTCAACCAATGCCGATTGCTTTCCTCCCTTTTGCCGTTCAATGCCAGACACGCGCCGAAGAAAGTGATGTTATAGAGGTAGCAGAACAAGATGGCCGTGCCAGCATATAGGCAGAAGGACCGTACCGAACCAAAGGGGTTGCTGTAACTGAGGTAAAAAGCCACAACGTCGGTCAAGGTCGTGATTGTGATTGAGATGGCTGCTTCTCTGTAGGTTGCAGCCATGCGCTCTGCTACACTGTCTTGGACGTTGGTCTTCTGCCAGCAGGAGATCATGATGAACATATCATCGATGCCAATCCCTGAAAAAGTCAATATTTGTAGCAATTCATGCACCACGACTTCAGAAAAACCTACTTATGGAGTGTATGTGATCAAGAAGTGTCTTACCGAGTACCAGGAATGGAGAAGATGCCGCGGTTATGACAAACGGGACGTCCATAAGCAAGAGTAAGCCAAAGCCGGAAAGCACGGCTAGTCCGGTCGAGATCACTCCGAGAGAGGCCACCCACACTTTATTCCTCACATTGTCAAGCCTACGGGCGAAGTCAGTCAGAGCACGGTCAAGTTATTCGTCGTTTTATTTGATATACTTCTTGTAATTCTAATAAAAGTGTAGAGTGTGACACGAACCTTACACACGACAGCACTGAAAACAGAACGGCAATAGAGTAGGTGATGGAGAAAAGCTGTGTGACGGACTCGGTGCTCTTCTCAAATTCTTGTTGCCGTGATACGGATGTGAAAAAGGACACCTGGAAGGAAGCCCACTCGAGTAATGAATACGGTTTTCATGATTTATGGCTGTCAGTGCTTCCTAAATACCTTTTATTGTGGCAGAGCTCAGCTTTGTTCCTGTTTGTCCAGAATTCAGAATAGTTTGTTCGTAATTGAATGGCCAGCTTTAGTAGGTGTGATGAAGCAGGACGATCGCCGTGCTAGACTTCGGATTTTGCTACCGTCCTAATCTACGACCCCTGGTCCACTTAATCAAGAGCACTCGAGTACTAGAATTAGGTGTGTTGGGTCTAAGCTCTATGGGAAGGTAGATTCCCACAAAGACCATTGATCTTCAGTAAGAGCTTTATCCTGGTCAGTGTCATGGTGGATCCGGAGCTTATCCTGGGAACGCTGGGTGCGCCCAGTTTCCCATCCACTTAGGGGAAATTTCAGGTCCCTGTTTCACCTACCAGCATGTTTTGATGACGTGGGATGAAACCTGAGAACTCAGAAGTAGCCAAAGCCGACACAGGAAGAACCCGAACTGGGAACCCTGGAGCTGTGAGGTATCGCCGCTACTTCACCACCATGCCAGATTCTTTCTGGTTCATTTAGGCTGAATTTAAATGCCTCAGATTGAGGAGTCGATGACTGGACCTGTATGCCTGCAATCTATCAATGTCTTCTAACACACCTACTAAACCTGGTGAGAAGAACTGAATCTGGTGATCTTAAATCTGGTCGATTAGGTCTGACGATGCAGGAAGACCACCAAATTCCACTGAGCTCTGGACATTCAGGAGACAGTTGGACTCAACTAGCTCTAGAGATCAAGAAGTCTTGACGTACCTGCGTCACGTACGTTGACTTGTTGCCCAGCAAATTCACAAAGTCGTTCAACCAAGCTTTCTCCAGCATGCTGTTAGTTTGTCGTAGGTAGTAAGTGAGTCTCACTGCCTTGGCACTCTGAACAAATCCATTACCGTCCACTTCAGCCTGCCCAACTGAACGTTCTAGATGAACGACGCCGAGTGTGCCATCATGATGTACAGGAAAACTCAGGTTGTACCTGTGGATGTTGCTCGCGTTGTAGTCCAAAACCTTGAGAAGAACGTTCTCTTGACAGGACTCGTTGACTCGAGCGCAAACATCATCGTAGGAAAACTCCCGTCCGTCGTATCCCACGGTCATGCTCCGCACGGCGGCGTCCACGCGCAGGATTTCCGCAAGAGCATCTTCGCTGAGAACGTTCGTCCCACAAGTGAAAATTGCGGACGCGTATGTACCGTCAGTGATCAGCCTCAGAGCAGAAAACACATCGTCGTCGTCATCGTCGTCATCGCAGCTTTGAAAAAAGGTCTCGTAGAAATGCTTCTCCATCTTTGCATGCCCATCCCGTGGCGTGAACTCCTTCACGATGTCGTTAGACTTCCTGTCCTCGAGAAAGTAGAAACCGACGCCGAGGGTTACAGACAGACCGAGCGGGATGACGATGAACCACCACGGATGCTCTCCGACCGACCTGCCGACTTTTTCGAGACAAGATCGGATCGGTTTCTCTACACAGTTTGTGGGGAGCACCATGGTGACCGTGAGGACTTGATATGCTTTGAGCCTCCAAGCCCTACCTTCGCATTACCTCCTAAAACCCTACCCCTAAAGCTTCCCCAACTTAATCTTCTGTCTTTCTCTCACTGCTAGTTTCTCCAATCAGAGACCCATCAACTTCTCCTGTTCCAGGTTTTAACTGCTCTAATGAAGAGCTTCATAATGAGCTCGTGGCCTGGATCGGGTGTATCAGAAGGGAAAACCTGAAACTTTCAGAAGATCACACCAACCTCACACAGTGTTGTTTGACTTGGGACACAAAGGTTCTCCTTTAGCTCCCCGTTATCTTATAACTGCTAGAACAATTAGGAATTGTCTCCTGAATGATCATCCAATAGTAAAGCTTTCTTTGAAGAGCTGTAATTTTCTGATGCAGTGGTCAGGTATCTCCCGTATCCCCGGAGGCCATTATGCACTTTGGGAACAGGACAATAGGTCTTTGTTCGTTCCAAGGAAAGCTATCCTCGGGGAAATGGCATACTGCTGATTCATCCAAAATGGGAAAAGGGATATATTTATTCAGTATACTTAGTCATTTCCTTTTTTTTTGGTCTCTTCCTGTAAGAGTATGTATCTGAAAATGTTTATTATGAATAAGAGAAAACACTGTGTTCTGGTACTTTTTTTTTTCCAGATCACTGAAGTGGAAAGATATTCCAAAATGGCTGATAAAAGTCTGGATATAGGCTTGCTTTAGAGAGCATAGAAGTAGAGTGAGATCTTCTTTTCTTCTTCTGATAGGATTCTAGCACCGTTTTATTTTTTTAGCATTCTTCCCAAGGGAAAATAATCTGAGGCAATGTGATACAGGACTAAAATCTGTCCTTAATTTAACATGACTGAATATTATTATTATTATCATTTTGTACACGTGTAGAAGAGTAAAGACAAACAATACCGAGTGTATTATTCTGTAAGATATGTTCAGACTGTGAATAAGAGTCCTGGGATGAGTACAGGACGGTCTATGATTACAGCAGCAACTCTTTAGGTACAAATCTACAGCACCTAAATCAGCTGAACAATTTCACGCACCTTTGCCGACGCGTTGCGATTGAAATTTATACAACAAAGGTTTCTGTCTTAGATTTTTTACATCTCGCTTGTTACCGATTTCCAAGCAGGCGTTTATCGAAGTCGCTCCTGTCGCGGCTGAATCTAACTCGGTCATATAAAGCACTACGTAGGTTCTTGAACGGCGTTATTTTATTTACGGCCTTAATAGGGTCCGTGTTCAGTGAACAGGAAAGGCGGTTGGAACACGGCCTGAACGTGTATTTGTACAGGAAGACGGCGCCCACGTTGAGGCTGCTACTAAACTGCAAGTGGAAAAGCAAGCTCAGAATTGGTAAAGCGAGCCGAGCCGTACCGTGCAGTGGAAAAGTGCCTTTACGCCCCCTTTGCCGTTACGTATACGGCTGTCCACATACTTTCGGCCATATTATCTACTTCCTTCCGAGCTCTGTTTTTCTTTGTAATGTATCTGTATACATTGGAAGGTTGTATATGACAGAATGAGATGAAATCATGGTTATGTTTTTTTTTCATCCATTTCCAACAGTAAAAAGGGAAATAAAGGTTTATTGTGTCACACCTGATCTCAGTTCAAATGTCAAGCAGTATCCATGACGCCTTTAAACTTTAAAATTAAAATACGTACTTCATTTAAATACTAAGAAAGATAGAGACAAATGGACAATCAACTAAAAAATATAAACGTTTTTTTTTCCTCCCTGGGGTGGTCACTGGCTACTTGTGACGTCATCTAGCGACCTCGGTGGCTCCGCCCACCACAAACGTCGCCAACCTTCAGACACAAACAGCGTCACGTCACCGCATCCAGCATTGTCTCGAGCGAAGCTCCAGAAAACCTCACAACATGGACGACGACGTGTTAACCACCTTAAAAATATTAATCATCGGGGAGAGCGGTGTCGGAAAATCCAGGTAACACGAATTATTATTATTTTTAAAGTGTATAATAGAAGAGCTGGATCACGGTGACGTGCAGAACTTGCGAAACAAACTTAGCATAGCTTGCTAGCTTCCATATGCTAGCGAATTTAGCTGTCCTATCGCGCTATTTTCAGCTAAACAATGAAGCCTTTTATAGTTGTATTGTCTTATTACCATCTACATGTATTAGTTTGACATGCTAGATGTCTGAATGTAATGTTTTTTCTGTCGTGAAATGCAACTTCATTTCAAGCTAACGGCGTTCTTTTTTCTTTTCTTTCTTTTTTTTTTTTTTTAATAAATGTGCTCAGCTGTCGTATAAGTCCCGCCTTCTACGCTTGGATTGGTTGGTCTGTTCCCTGTCGCAGCAATCTGATTGGTCGACTTGATCTGTCAGCCAATCGTAGTGTAGAAAGCAGGTTTATCTGGAAAAAAACGGATAAGGAAGCAATCTAGTGTAGTGTTGACTAGCTACGTACATTTTGACCGTAAATTTCAGACGCAGTTGAAGAATATTTGATTTAATATTACCTAAATGATGGCTGCATAGACTAGTACTCCTTCCCGGCATCTAAATAAATAAATACCACCGAGCTAGCTAACAAGATTAGCCTGCTAACAGGATAAGAGTGAACATGACGACGGTGTTAATCTAAAAGCACAGTTTTTTTTCATCATGAAACCGAAATTATACCTCTGAACAAAGAGTTTAACATGTTATCAAGGTTGTCATGCTTGTTATTTGATATTAAATTAGAGTTTGGTGGTACATGGGTTAGGTCAGTGAGTCCAAATATCGCTGTATCAGAAAGATTTGATTCTTTGAACCGGTTCTTCAAAGAGCCGAGTCGTTCCGAGTGACACATCATAGAGTAATCTGCAGATCTGTCTGTCTATCTATCTGTCTGTCTATCTATATAATTTGTTAGCACGTTAAACCAAACATCTTGCTAGTAGATTAACCAAAAAATACATATACATATGCTAATCGTGAGGTGGTGTTCAGATCGAGTCGACTCTTTGAATCGCCAATGGTGTTACTCTTGTTCTGTGATGAATGTAATCAAAATGTTTGGATCCAAATACTTCTTTTAAACATCCGAGTGTATTACGGAAGCCGAGCAGTCATCAGAACGAGTGGAAATTAATCTTCTTAATAAAGAACACACAGCCGGACAATAACGTTAATTCAGGCAGGATTACATTTGTAGTGCCTGGCTGGTTTTAAAAGGATTCAAATTGTTTTTCTGTATATTCAGGTCGGTTTTAGGTTTAGATCTATAATGAGCAAGCCAGAGCTGACAGTGGCGAGGAAAAACGACTTAGAGACAGCATGAGGAAGACAGGAACCAGGCTCAGAAACTAACCTATCCTCTTCTGGGTGAAGCCGGATAGCGGGATTGCAAAAAAAAAGTTATTTTGTTAAGTACAAGTTAGAGTTAAGGTAGATTTCATGGAACGTCCATAGTTAGACCAAGAAGAACAATCATTAGTCCTAATATCATCCAACGGGTCATTTGGAAGCCGAAAAAGTCGACTCTTTTCGGTTAGCTGACTGCCGTCCCAACCAGAGTGCATTCCTGGCTCGGGATAGACTCTGGATTCACACTTACTGACAGTGAATTAATGCAGATAATAAAGTCCTTTTCTGAAGTGTGTATGGAAAGAAATTTAAAATGAGTGTCATGAGTGTTTGGTTTCGTTAGAGACAAGCGTTTAATCCAACCTAGCTTAACAACATGGGACGAGATGGGGGAGAGGATTCGCTAAGATGTTTTTAATGCGTCTTACTATTCATAACGACTATTCATTTATTATTATTCTCTCTCTCTCTCTCTCTCTCTCTCTCTCTCTCTCTCTCGCAGTTTGCTCCTGAGGTTTACAGATGACACGTTCGACCCAGAATTAGCCGCAACGATCGGTGAGTCAGAGGATCACTTTCCTGTATTACCGCTACCATCGCTCTCTATGAATTTCAGACGCATTACATCATTTGTAGACCGATATAAGATTCAGATCGACTATGTTGGCCTTGTAAATATGATGGGTTTGATTCGTCCCTTCAATACGCAAAGCCAGAAACGTTCCTATGACTAGGTGCTTTCGGTTTCTGGATGGTAACGTAACCGCAGACCAGAATTAGACCAAACCGAGGCTTAACGTTGAGCCTAGATCACCGCTGAGGTAAACAATTTAAATACCAAACACAGGACTTTTTTTTTTTTTTTTTTTATTCTGTTAGAATAAAGTCAGCATTTTATTATTTTTTTAAACCCATCAAATGTAAGTGACTGGCAGTTAAAATTATAACCAGCTAAATAACACTTATCGTAGTAGTAACTGCTTTCGATTGAAGGTGTTGTTAGAAAGAAATGCAATGAAACCTGTGAACAGTTTTAGAGCTGTGGACTTTTAAAACCGGTGTCTGTGTGTTCTAGGTGTGGACTTTAAAGTGAAAACCATCACAGTAGACGGCAACAGAGCCAAGCTTGCTATATGGGTAAGTACGTACACGTTACATATAAACCGGGACCGGGAGAAGACCAGGGGATTACCGGGTTTTCTGATCTTAAGTTGTCCAGGTTGAGCGAGTCTGTGCTGAGATGTATAGAGCGATCATATGAAGTTGCTCTGTCCTTCCTGGCAGCTCAAAAGGAAAATCTGGCCGTTTTCTTCTGACCTTTCTTTATTAACAAGGGAGTTTAAACCACAGAACTGCTCACTCGATGTGTATTTTTTTTTTTCGTTTTTCTTCCTGAACAGGTGTACAGGTGTTTTTTCTATATATATAGTAGTAGTCCTACTTGTTATCTAATTTAATACACTTCGAACACATCTGCCAATCAAGCAGTAGTTCATTTCGGCCACAAGGTGTCGCTGTTGCCATTTTAATGCTGTTTGTTCACTGCAGGGAGACTCACACTCGAGTCCTGGAGCATCGCACCACGATAAGCTGATGAGTCCGATCACCGCGTGTGTTTAATATCTAACTCTGCGTAATTAAGTGGGTTTTTTTTTTTTTTTTTGCTTTTCCCCAGGACACAGCCGGACAGGAAAGGTTCAGAACTCTGACGCCCAGCTACTACAGAGGAGCACAGGGGGTAATATTAGGTAAGCGAAACCCGTCCAACCCAAGACGACCCCACACACAAACACACCCACGCAGGGTGCTCACGTCCTAGCGGTGTTTCATCACCGATCGTTTTGAGGAAGCGGTGACGTGGCCGGCTGTAATAAACGATGAGTCAGTGTCTGAACGAAACCTTTCACTCTTCAACTTGATCTAGATAGCAACAGTAACTGAGCGTGGGCGGGGCTCGGGGTCGGGGGTGAAGATCCCTTTTTATTTTTCAGCTTGGAAGAAACACGAGCGATGTCTACACGCACACGACACGGCACTTAAGATCTAAAAGCAGTTTGGAGAAGAATCTTTTTGTTAATATCGGTTCAGATGTTAATTCAGTACCGTGCTGTTTTAACAGTTACGAGTGTTAAGGAACCAGGAGTAAAAGTGCTCCATCAAATAAATGTTCAACAGTTATTTACTCTCTAATCAAATTCATCATCGGGCTTCATGCTCTTGACCCGTGTCTGCGCCTCTCTGCTGCTAGACGATTGGTCAAAAGTTTGCGGACGCTCGACTGAATCGGTTCTCATGATCTTAAAAGCCTTTAGATCTGAAGGTGTGCGATTAAATGTGTGAAATCGGCGCCAAAGACACGGATATTATCGTCCCGACGTATTCATTTCTTTCATTAGACCAAAACTAACATTTTATTTACAAAAATAATCTTTTTTTTTTTTTTTTTTTTTTTTTTTTTTTTTTTTTTTTTTTTTAAACAGACGACTCTGAGAGAAATATTTTTCCGAAAAGCAGCCGATAAGAGTCCAGTGTGAACTCCTTTAATACTGTTTAAAAAAAACATCTCAGGGAAATTCCTCAAGATATCGCTCGAGAAAACACCAAGAATAGATTTCTGGAAATTCTAGTCTACTTCGAAGATGCTAAAATATTAAATTATTTTGATTTTTTTTGGATTTTGTTGATCACAACATAATTCCTGTAGTTCCATTTGTGTTACTCCAGAGTTTTGATCACTTTATTATTATTATTATTATTATTATTATTATTGTTATTTTAAAACGTGCAGAAAAATAAAGAATGAGTGTGTCTTAACTTTTGAGTGTGTGTGTGTGTGTGTATATATATGTCAGGACTTTAAATTGTGACATTTTGAAATTCTAGACACCGCATACGCATTTTTCATAAGAAAGTGTTTGTCCTTGAGTCTGGAGTCTCTGGAGTGGCTTATGATATCATGCGCGAAGAATTTATTTGATTGAAATGTCTTTTAAAAAGTCGTGTAAACTGCAGTGAGACAAACCAGAGAACAATGCTCTCTTGTGTCGGTGTCAAGCTGTCATCGTTCGTTCCGTCGCAGGAAGGGCTGCGCATCGTCACTGGAAAGCTCGGCCGAGCGATCCAAATCTAATATCAGCTGGACCGGGTTGAGAGCTCAGTCAGACAGCGCTGTTTACGTGATCAGATCCCGGTCTGACAAACAGCTTTATCAGACCGGCGATGTGTACGCGAACGTGTCCGTATCGATTACTCAGGTATTACGCCACTCTGTGTGTGTTTGTTAAACACGATGGCCTGGTTTATTGTTCCCCAGCGCGCTAATGCTTTGTCCGTCAACAGATTACGCGTGTGTGTGCGTGCGCGTCTTTCCGAGAGGACACACGATGCGCACGTTGCCCGACGCGCCTGTTTCGAATCAGCCGCGTTGTAAATACCGAGAGCTGGAACTCGTTTAGGAAGGTGCTAGCACTCGGCGCGGGAACGCTAGCGTTCGCTCGCGTACGTCGTTTACGTTCTAAACTGCATCCCGTCTCGGTCGTGAATCGAGATGTCCGCCGGGTGAATTAATGCACAGTAAATGACTGCAGTTGTTCTCTCCTGTGCGTCTCAGTGTACGACGTGACGAAGCGGGACTCGTTCACGAAGCTGGAGAACTGGCTGAGCGAGCTGGAGACGTACTGCACGCGCAACGACCTCGTCAAAATGCTCATCGGGAACAAAATCGACAAGGTTTGTACACGCAACGCAACGCGACGCCTGTCTGGTACACAAAGGGTTTATGACGCACGCGCCCGGGGTCGCGCTGCTCCAGGAAAAGTTCCTCTTATCACACTAAAGTGTTTTTATTGCTTTTATACCACAGCAACTTCGCCAGCATTTACAGAATGTGTTTATTTATTAAAGATCGACACGTCGTGCTTTTTATCCATTTTTAGTTACTTTTAAAGGCGTGAAACATCCGTTTAACAAGTTAGTTATCATCTCTTATTGCTGACGGGATCGGAATCCGATGCGGTCCGAGGCCACGGGTCTCAGGGTTCGACGTGTCGTGGGTTCCGATATGCTTTTCTGCTCACCACGGATCTAAAGAGTGACCGTTGGCTTCTTGTTATTGTTTTTGATGATATTTTTCTGCCCGCTAGGACTGGGAACTCCTTCCATGGACAGATATATATATGTTTAGGATCCAAGTGTGTAAGTCGTTACCGTAGAAACGTTAATATTAACCTGCAGTTTGTTACTGTTGGAGCTGCTGTTATAGAAAATGAATCTGACCAATCAGAATTGAGATATCGATAGAGCCGCGGTGTCTTAAGGAACTTGAAGTGATTTTAGTACGCTGTCTAGGATCACCCTCGACTTTATTTTGCGTCATCGTTCGTAAGAGCCCGTCATGGTCTAGTATGCAAATCGGCGGGTCTGATTTGCATATTCATAGATTGTGGATTTCGTGATCAGGATAATTGTTGGGAAATCATCATGTTAAGCAGTTTAATATTAATTATAGAAACGTTTCTGTTCTTTGAAGCACGTTTAGGGTGACGTCAGGTGATTCAGTGACTGATTCTTTGTCCTACGCTGCTGAGGCGTCAAAATATTCAAATAAATGTGGGGTTTTTTTTTCTTGTGTTTTTCTGCAGGACAACCGTGAGATGGACAGAAACGAGGGCCTGAAGTTTGCTCGTAAACACTCCATGCTATTCATCGGTAAGCTCGTTTATATGTACAGCCGGTCAGGGGAAACGGTGGGACGGACTCGGTACAGCGTGTTCCGCTGAACACTGCCAGGAATATATTTTTTTTCCCTTTTATTATTTATTTTCCATCGTGTCATTCTTTGCTTAATAAGATCAACCTTTACTTGTCTCCGGCCTGTTTTTTATCAAGCGAAAATAAGGGTACCGATAATCCATCGTGTATTAAATATACGTGAGCCGGAACTAATAAAGCTGAAGTTTTACAGTAAAAATCCGGAGAACGAAGATGTTGACATGTTTCTGCGTTGTGTAAACCACCGGACCCGGTGTGTAATCTGACCCGCCGCCGCCTGCCGGAGTCGTCGAGTTGGCCCGTGAACGATGCCTTGCGCGCTCCACTGACGTCATCGTCGTTGCATCAGAGCCTCGTGTCCTTGAACTCTCGGTTCAGGTGTTTCGAAACGCGAGACGTAAAATATCTAAAGGAAACGAGCAGGCAAAAGTGCTGTAGATGAGACCTGCACCAGAGTTAAACCTTTCATATATAATATTTACTTCCTTTTCTCCTCCATCTTGACTGGGAATGTGTAGCGGTCTTCACATGATCACACAGGATCATTGCTTTCGGGTTTTCTCCAGTCGTTAGTCTGAAATTATGAGTTAGGAGTTTTAGTCAAACGCAGCACTTAATTGTAGCATATGTTAAATATTGTATTGTGGCTCCCCCTAGTGGTCAGTCAGATTACAAGCCATCAAATCAAGTGGGGAAAATGCCAAAGAATTGTCCATTTTCATTTAAACACGTGTTTCTATACTTAATACGTAATCTATAACGGGTAATTTCAACGATATTAATGGCCCAGTTATCCGTGTTGTGTAATTCCGGCGTAGATCTTAAGCCCTCGTTCCTGTCGTTTCTCCTCCTCAGAGGCGAGCGCTAAGACCAGGGACGGTGTCCAGTGTGCCTTCGAGGAGCTGGTGGAGAAGATCCTGCAGACCCCGGGCCTGTGGGAGAGCAGCGTCCAGAATCACAGCGTTCAGCTGGGAGAGCAGCAGGCGCACAGCTACAGCGCATGCGGCGGATACTGCTCCCTCATCTAACTCCCACAGGGTGACAATTCCACCGGACTGAGACACGAGATGATTGAGGGAAAAAAAAAAAAAGAAACGAAACAAACTGCGATTTCCTTCTTCTGAACGAGCGGCGAAGGTCGTCCGGGTTGAACGGGGAAGACGAAGGACGTTCACGCACCCTGTTTGTCCTTCCACTTTGATTTCTGTATGGTATTTTATCTAACTTATCATAGAGCTCCGTTGCTGTCACCGTGTCACTTATACTGAAGCAGAAGGACCGATGCTGACATCAATGTCTCTCTCTCTCTCTCTCTCTCTCTCTCTCTCTCTCTCTCTCTCTCTAGTATAATTATAACAGTTTAAAAACAGGGGCCATTAAAGTGAAGAAAGAGGGTGTGATTAATTTCTCTACTCGAAGTATAGAGACTGTCCTACACTTTCCATCAGGTTCCACCCCGTGCTTCGTCCCCAGGCCTCTTTGCTCTGTCTAATATAATATATTCCCTTTTATTTTTGTAATCATCTCGAGTGTTGGCTGCTTTGACCCGGCTCCGAGCAACCATCCCGTTTGCTGTTTTTATAATCCGTCTCCTCGCTTAGCATGAACCTGCTAGCTTCTCTTCAGAAATATTCACACTAAAATATAAGGAATGCCTTTTTTTTTTCTTCTTCTTCTTCTTATCGTTCTTCCTTTATCGTCTCCGTGTGATTTTTACATCCGTAGAACATTCTTAAAGTGCAATAACTTTTCATTTTCATTCATGGACCACTGATATGTACAATTCTAGCACCTGCGTACTGGGTTGGAAATGTTAGGCTTTTAGAAAGGTTTGGCTGGATCCCAATTTTTTTTTTAGTTTTGGTGACTCCTTATTGTAGACGTGGTTACGCCTCTAATCGTTGTGTTAAACATGACCGTCACTGTTGATATGACTACACACTAAATCGTGAGAACTGGGTTTAACATCAATAGTTCATGTCCTGAGCTTAATGCATTCTGAGACTAAAGGGTACGATTCCGGTACCCTACACCCTTTGTACCTTTACAACGAATCTTTTACCTCCATGAAAAGCAGACAGACAAATCCTTTTAAAGGTACGCTACATCAACATTTCCAGGCTAAAGCGATGTATTAAAGGTTCAAATTGTGAAAGGGTATCACCACGGCGACATGTACCGTGTTAACCCCCGTCCCTCTTTAACCCGAGAACGTATACCCGAGAGTGTATATTAAGCCTGATGTTAATTTAAAGCAGGTATTAGTGCTTTCTTTTCATCTGGAAATCGACCGATTCCACTTTAAAGGGGCTATATGTTAAAGCGACGTTTAAAGCACGTCACGGAGCCGCACCCTTCTGCTTTTCCCGACAGTATCCGAACATCTCGCAGGCGAATAAAGAGCACGCGCGGTCTCCGTTTCCTGTCGTTCCACACGGCCGCCGTACTCCCGATGAGCTGAAACTTCTGAAATCCCCAAAGAAACGAAGACGAGGTTCAATCGAATATGCGCCGAGTTACCGGTACTGTGAAATCTGTAAGGGATGCGCGTTTAACGTGCTCCGTCCAGGTGTGACGCGTCACGTGAAGCTTATAACGGGATCGGCCGACTTTTAAAAGGATAATAAAAACCCGCCTAGCGTTCACCAGACGTGAGCTTAGCGCCTTCATTAACCGAATAAAGTAAACCCTACGTATAATACACTGACACCTTGGAAATTATTATTATTATTATTTTGGGCTGTATGGTTATCAGACCGTAATATTCCTATCATGAAAGCCAGGATGAAAGCATCAGACAAATGAGGAATTACATGAACGTCTTTTGATCAGGTTGATGGAAACTCCTGCAGTTAACGAGCGCGTGTTACGGAGCTGCTCCGGTTCGCTCGCTTCTGCAGGATTCTGTAATGCGTCGGGACGGGATTGGAAGTGTGTCACTGAGAGAATCCGTACTGTTTTGTTTTGCAATAAAATTTCACTTATGATCCAACTGCGTTATAGTTTTCTGTTGTAGATTAGATGGGAATTCAGCATTATTTGACTACGTCGAGTTTATCAGCTACACTTTCCATACACAGTGCCTTGGAATTTTCTACATTTTGTATAGCGTTACAGCTCGGGCTGGGCGATACGACGATATGATCACGATATTATGATGTCATCATATATAAATTTCTGATTTGGTGTCTTTTTGGTTTTTTTTTCTTTACGTAATTGTTAAAATGGTTTGTTTTTCGGTTTTTTTTCGGCGAAAACGCAGTCGCACAAAATTGTTTCGCACGCTCTTTCGTAGTCGTTTGTTGGTAAGTAAGACCTTTTTAGCTGTACTCGTGTTCGACGCACGTGGATCGTCGAAGAGGGCTTCGGCCGAGCGCGCGTCGCGATGACGTCGCCTGCCGCGTCTCGGCTCAAACTTGCGAGCTCCTCCGAATATTGCTTGATTCCGTGTGTTTCTACGATTGCGAAAACCTGGAGAGACTGGTTTTAGAATCGGGGTTTCGCTCGGAGAGAGGTGAATGCTTGTGCGATTTAGGATTTTCGGCTACTCCGTGTAGATGCGTGACCTATAATCCCGCTCGTGTCCGTTTCAGGTCCAGATTATAACACCGCGAACCGCGGAAAAATTCAAGGGGGTGAATATTTACGCGTGTTGACCACGTTCGTTCGTTCCTTTATCTTCAGTGAGATGCTTCATTATGCTAAGGCTCATCGTAGTTGAAATGACTAGGAAAACCCCTGTATGTTCAACTCGGGTATTTATTAAGCGTGATATCGTACTGTGAGGTTAGAGAAATGGAAAATGAACTCCAGATGACCCGAGACGATTCGTCGGATAGACAGGAACTTGGTCCTCCGACTCGGTGTCCTGTTACCGTAGCAATAAGCAAAGAGAAGACCCCAAACATGGCCGCTTTATGGCAACAAATACAAGGATGAGTAGAGCCGTTCATGTTCCGTGTTATCGCAGTCGTGTGTGGTTCACGTCTATCAATCACTCGTCCGTATTCTTCAGCGTGTTAGAAACGCGTACCTCAGAAAAGGGTCATCGTTAAATACCACCAACGTCAAGCTGCTGTTTTTTTAGCTGAATGTGTTTGTGGAGTAAAGGTTATTCGTGATGGTAACGGCGCTCCGATGGCGAGAGACGGATGTCGTTTGAACCGGATAACGTTACGGAGAGCCTGATTGTCCCACTATTCTGACTACTGTGGATGTTTTTCTTGGTAGATTTCTCACTCTCTTCCTTGTGTTAATTAGACTCATGTCTTGGACTGGATAGAGAGAGAGATATGAGATAGATATATCATATATAAAGAGATATATGATCATATATAGATAGATAAGTTTATATATATATATATATATATATATATATATATATATATATATATATATATATCTCATCTATGTATATATATCTATCTGTGTGTGTATATATATTCATATATCTCTATCATATATCTATCTCATGTATATATCTCATCTCTATATTTGTGTGTATATATACATACAAGAGATATATGATTATACACAGATATAGAGATATACATAGATATGATTTTTTTTATAGATATATATATACACACATAGATATATAGAGAGATTATAGATAGATATGTATGATATAGAGTGATAGAGATGTGATATAGAGAGCTATGATATATACAGATATATATATATATATATATATATATATATATATATATGTATATATATGTATATATATATATATATATATATATATATATATGTATATATATGTGTGTGTGTATATATATATATATATGAGAGAGAGAGAGATGATTATAGATATGTATGATATAGAGTGATAATGTGATATATAGAGCGCTAAAGATATATATATATATATATATATATATATATATATATATATATATATATATATATATATATATGATATAGAGTGATAGAGATATTTAGAGAGCTATAGAGAGATATGATTATATATATATATATATATATATATATATATATATATATATATATATATATATATATATATATATATAGATATAGATAGAGAGAGAGAGAGAGATAATATATTGAGTCCTTGAATTTATATACAGAAGCCACAAGATAATATATTCAGGCACCAAGAATATACGCTATATGGCCAAAAATTTATGGACACCTGACCATCACACCCACATGTTCTTGCTGAACGTGCCGTTCCATTTCTTTTCTCTCTCCAGATCTCTCTGCTGTTATAATAACCTCCTCTTCTGGGAAGGTTTTCCACCAGAGTTTGCTGTGTAGCTGTGGGGATTTCGGGAATCCCACATATGGACGTGACGGTCCGGTGTCCACATACTTTTGGCATTACAGTGTATATCGGGGCCACAAAATGATATATTGATGTCATGAGATGATGTACTGAAAGATATGAGACACTATATTCAGGCTATGAGATAACATTGAAGCCTCATGTTAATGTCTTGAAGCCACAAGATAATATAATGAGCCCACAAGATAATATAATGAGCCCATGAGACAATATAATGAGCCCATGAGATAATATAATGAGCCCACAAGATAATATAATGAGCCCATGAGACAATATAATGAGCCCATGAGATAATATAATGAGCCCATGAGATAATATAATGAGCTCATGAGATGGTTTAGGCAATGAGATAATATATTGAGTGTACAATGTAGTATTTTGAGGTCACTAGATAAAAGTTTGATCTCATGAGACCATAAATTTAAACCACTGGATGATATATTGAGGACACGATATAATATACGGAAACCATGAGATAATTTATTGAGGCCATAATGTAGGCCAAAAGATGCATTGAAGCCACAATATACTATTAGTATTGAGTCCACGATTTAACATTTAAGTCTGAAAGATAACGTAGTGATGGCATGAAATACTATATCGAGTCCGTGAGAGAATATATTGAGGCCACGAGATAATATTTCAAGGCCACAAACTAAGTATCTTGTGGTCACACAAATCAGTTGCCATGAGGTACATTTTTATTTGCCATAAAATAGATCTGTAGAAACTTGACCTCAATACATTAATTCATGGCCACACCTTATTAAAAAATAAAACAAAACCCTTGCAGACAATGATTGCCTGAAGTCTAGAAGCCATAGCCGTCACCAGATGTGGGGTTTCTTCCTTGGTGATACTCCGCCAGGTCGAAGTCTTGGGTTGCTTTCGAAGTATGCTTCAGGTCTATCTGCAGTATAACGCGCCGTCCGATGAAGCATTCGGGTGAATGTGAGCAGATAATACGCTACACCTATACACTTCAGAATTCATCCTGCTGCTCTCGTCACCAGTCACACCGTCAATAAATACAAATACAAGAGCGCCAGTTCTATTGGCACGAGATGAGGTGGTACGCAATTATTTGACTATTCCATGCTTTTATCTTCTCAACGTTCTGGCACAAGTTGATCTTTGTCTCGCCTGTCCGTAGGATGGTGTTCCAGATCTGTAGGATTTTTCTTAAAGCCAACCGTACTCTCATTTCATCCTGTTTTGGAGGCTTACCAATCGGTTTAGATCTTGTGGTATGTATTCAGGTGAATACATGTCTCGATTGTTGACGTTGACACAGATACGCCTACCTCCTGGAGGGTGTTCTTGATCTGGCCAGCTGTTGTGGAGTTGTTTGTTTTCCTTCGCAGTTCTTGTCGTTCATCTACTGCGGATGCTTTCCGTGGTCTTCCAGGCCTTCTGGTGTTCCTGAGCGTACCGGTGCGTCCGTTCTTTTTAAGACCGTACCAAATAGCTGATTTGGCCGCAGCTAACGTTTTCTCTCGCTCTTTCTCTGATGGCTTTGTTTTGACTCTTCAGCTCTTTGGACTTCATATGGAGAGGTAACAGTAACCCGGTTCCACTTGAAACCAACTCTAGCCTTCTTATCTGCTCACTTGTAAGTGACATAATGGAGGAAGGTCACACACCTCGCCCTGGAACAGCTGAGCGGGTGATCGCCTATTACGTTTGGTATATTGGAAAAAAAAAATAAGGGGGGTGTTTGTGGACCTCGTATATAAAGTGCTGTTCGCCCGATTTGGGTGCAAGTATCCTCAGCTAAAAGTTAAAGCTGAAAGTCTGCACTTCAGGATTTAATTTAAACCCCAGTCTCACTATATTGCGCTAGACAGATAAAATGAAAACTACAACGTATGGACTCGACTCCATACCGACAACTGCGTCGGTGCGATCTTTCCCTCGGAGTCAAAACACAGTCCGGTTCGGTTCTTGAGCGCCCTCGAGCCTACGTCATCGTTTATCACGGTTTTTTTTTTTTTCTTTCGAGGCCCGTCATACAGCTTCCAGATGCTTTCCCTTTCGAACCACTTTCGGAATTGTAACGATGATGAAGGACAATTTTGCGGCGGCGGGGGGAGGAGGAGGTGGGGTTAGGAGGGGTGATCGAATGCCTAATGCTGTTTCACCGCGTTGATACGAAGGGCGTAGCCAAAATGCTCTCAGGTGGCGGAAAACACGGCGCTTACATAAATCATCGACCTTTTTTTTAGATAAGAAGAGAGAGAAGAAAGGAAAAAAAAAAGAATCAAACAGCTGTAACACAGTACGACCCGCGTCATATCTCTCCATCCAAATAGCGTTTGATGGTAAGTTTCTTAGACTCATATTTAATATTATCAAGGCGCATAACTGACATGCACGTGCTTATCCATTACGGGCAAATCCCCCAACATCAGAGGAGGGTTTTTTTCCTTTTTTTTTTTTTTTTTTTTAAAGATATGAACGGCGGTAAACGTTTCAGTGTGGACTCTGCTGGTTCTCTGCTAGATAAGAAACCCCTTCGCTATGTGAGGAATAAAACACTCTTATGGAGGTATGTTTTTAATGGGGAAATAATCAAGGACAGGGTGGCGGAGTGGAGTGGAAGTTAGTACACCGAAGATAGTGACACCCCATCAGTCAATATGACCGAAATCAGCGTGACCCCATCAATCAAATATCACTGAAAATAAAGAAACTTGCTTTTCTGATTCCCGTGATCTTCACGTGAACTTCCTGTAGAATATTCACTCTGGACGTACGGGTGTTCGTCGTACTCTTATCTTATTAAACGTAGGCGTTTTAACATCCGTGTCACGTCATACTTACTGTATTTGTTTGGTCTGAGCGTCACGTGACGGACGTAATCGAAACGGTTCTCGCCAGCAGACCGTACTGTACGGTCTAAAAACGGGCGGGTGGTGGGGTGTTCGCGGAAAAGGCCCGTCACCGGGGACGTTTTTACATAACGAAAGACAAACAGAAATCAGGTCATCTGGTTTTATTGAAACGGGGGAAAATATTTCCGAGATGGTATTTATTTCGAAACCGGCGGATCTGGTCAGGACTCACTCCGCGAGCGACGACGATCTGAGTCACCGTCGGTGATCCACAGAAAGCTGATTACTCACAGATGGGTCAGAGAGAGTTCGGGAAAAGATTTCTGGGACGGGCGGTGGGGCGATCATAACCTGGCCGTTATTTCCCCGGGGGCCCGTCGATCATCAGATACACAAGGCAACGTTAGTAATGGCTGTACCTATATAATAAAAAAATAATGAGAAACAACTGTCGAGCAATAATCGTTGGACGAAAATCCTGCCTCGGTAAACATTACACTTAACTTAGAAACGTGGTAAACGTGTATATGAATATATTACATTTCGACCGGGACGGTCCGAGGATCGCGAAACCTGTCGGGGATGAATAATGATATTTTTGGACAAACGAACAAATCGCTATATGCTTTTAAAATGCTGGCTTTAACAGTCCAAACCGAACTTCCGTCCATGAGACATCGCTTCCTGTTGGTGTTGGTGTACAGTCTGGACGTCATTAGTCATAATCAGGCACGTCGGTGAGATATCCCAATCACGTCCGTATATAAAATACCGTCGTTTTCCAAAACTAACAAAAATGACCGGACGTCCACGTTCGAGTCTCGCAGAAGACCGTCGGCCTCCGCCCCCGCCTCAGACCTCGGAGTCGGCCGAGTACTGTCGAGGAGGCGCGATCGGCACTTTGACGGTTTTTATCTCCGCTATGTGCGAGGATTTCTGGATGATGCAGCTGGTGGTGCCTGCAGGCGTGGCGTCCTCGCTCTGAGCCAGGTTCGTCAGCGCCATGGCGGCGTGCAGCTCGTTCCAGTACGTAGCGCCTTTTCCTTGCAGGCCTCCTTTAGGATTGCACCTGGGATGAGATCGTTAGTCGTCATGAGCGACGTATCGAACACTTTGATTGATTAGAAGGGAATTCGAGTTTAAAACACACAGACTTGCCTATCATGGAACTGGGATCCGCAGTCCAGGGATTCTAGGAAGGAATTAAAAATACAGACATTTAGTTTGTATTAAAGACAACGCCTCCAGATTTCTTATTTTATATATATATTTATATATTTCTACAGTCCCGTCCCGAGAGTATTGGTACGGCAAGGCCAAATCTGTCGTTGTTTATTGTCTAATCTATACACTGAAGACATTTGGGTGTGAGATCAAAAGAAGAATATGAGATATGAATTGCAGCTTTCATTTCCTGGTATTTACATCGTGATGTTTGATGCAAAAGTATTGGAACAGATAGTCTTAAAGTAAGTAACACGTGATATCTGGTTGCATTTCCCTTGCTTGCAAGAACTCTGCATCAAACCTGCGACTCGCTGACAGCTTCACCTCGCGTATGAGCCGTTACTATAGAAACGGTGACGTATTAGAACAAGTGCGTTGACGCGAACCTGTGTTTCGAGTTCTGGCGAGCGAGCACGACCGTCGACCGATCAGAATCGAGAATCCAACAGCGAGGGAAAAAGTGCGACATAAATTTGAATCGAATCAATTTGTGTGTGTGTGTGTGTGTGTGTGCGCGTGTGTTGGAATCCAGACGTTCGTTAAGCGCTGGAAAACTTGCACTTTGCTTTGTTTTTGAAAACAAAGTAGGAAAAATGTTTTTGGACGCTGAATCCCGTCACGTTGTGCTGCAGTCTCAATATTTTTGTCTTGGCGGTAAATACAAGATGAAAATAAATAAATAAATAAAATAATAATGATACACCCCCTCCCCCTCCCCCCCAGATTAAACAGCTTACAAGAGAAACCGCAGAAAGCCAATCTAACGCAAACACAGATTGAAGGCATTGTCTGCCCCGCGCACCGCCCATGCCGTCGCGTCTGTGCGAGCTCGTGCTGGCGTCGTTACCTTGCTCGCGTGTAAATCTAAATGTCTAAAGGCATGTGCGTGTTGGCGAGAAAGCGTGCATCTGCGCAGAGTTACAGGCGAATGGCCGTGGGCTGTTTGACCGCGCTCGGGCATTCAGGCCAAAACAAATGCAATTATGTGTGGAGATGGAAAAAGCATATCTGCGCTGTGTCAGGAACACAGACGTGCACTCTTCCACAGCTCATTTGCATCATTCAGGCTATTTAACTTCGTCTTTTTTTGCTTTTTCCCCCGTGTGTGTGCGTGTGTGTGTGCGTGTGTTTCTCTGATTCTCCTAACACCGTTCTCACAGACCACTCTCTTTTGTACAGGAAAAAAAAAAACGATTAACAGAACAAATCTTCTAATATTGCCGATCGATGTTTTGTCGAGGATGAGCGCGCACTCACGTGCAGATCTTCGTGTTCCCCGTGTTGGATTTTAACTCTACGGAAGAAGCTCTAGAACCCCACACCTGTTTTGGTGCTTTTTTTGTTGAAGGTCTTTTTCTTTTTTTTTTTTTTGATGTGCGCTTTAATAAATCTCACTTTGCGCTCGGATCCACAGTGCCTCGTTTGTTACGGAAGACTTTGCCTGCGAATGGATCCAGCAGAGCTCGACTTGGACCGGGACGTCGTCCTCGGCAGGAGCACACGGAGGGAATCTATTCCAGAAATTTCACACAGAATCTGCAGGAGTTACAGGTAGCAGGGTTTTTTTTGGTTTTTTTTTTCCACTGAGCTGAGATGGATTTCAAGATTTCTTCGTGCGTTTTTTTTCCCTTCTTCCGAAGGGATTACTGGAGACCGGTTTCCACGCCAACGCCGATGGTTCCTGAAGCCGTGATCTTGCTCGGGACATCCAGAAAGCTCTGTCTTGAGAAGCCGCTGATGGACAGACGGCCCCGTGACGAAACGTTCCGAAGCTGAAATACTTTCCTGGCATTGTAGAAAAGAGCCAGCGTTTTTAAATCCGGTCATTCCCGAAAGCGTAAGGGTTTACATTGAGAGATTGGAATTCTGAGGTAAAAGTCACTCGTTGTGGTCTCGTCACTCAACTGATCTCTGTTCACGCTAACATCGCTGGAGAAGTAATCGCTGATTTGAGTCAATCAGCTCTTTTTTGGCTAAATTTCTTCCAAATCCATCCATCCATCCATCTGCCCATCCATCCATAATTCCATCCATCCATCCATCCATCCATCCATCTGCCCATCCATCCATAATTCCATCCATCCATCCATCCATCCATCCATCTGCCCATCCATCCATAATTCCATCCATCCATCCATCCATCCATAATTCCATCCATCCATCCATCTGCCCATCCATCCATAATTCCATCCATCCATCCATCCATAATTCCATCCATCCATCCATCCATCCATCCATCTGCCTATCCATAATTCCATCCATCCATCCATCCATAATTCCATCCATCCATCCATCCATCCATCCATCTGCCTATCCATAATTCCATCCATCCATCCATCCATCCATCCATAATTCCATCCACCTATCCATCCATCCATCCATAATTCCATCCATCCATCCATCCATCCATCCATCCATCCATCTGCCTATCCATAATTCCATCCATCCATCCATCCATCCATCCATCCATCCATAATTCCATCCATCCATCCATCCATCCATCCATCCACCTATCCATCCATCCACCTATCCATCCATAATTCCATCCATCCATCCATCCATAATTCCATCCATCCATCCATCCATCCATCTGCCCATCCATCCCTAGTTCCATCCATCCATAATTCCATCCATCCATAATTCTGTCCATCCATACATCCATCCATCTGCCCATCCATCCATTTTCCGTTCCGCTTATCCAACACGGAGTCTATCCCAGAGAACTCAGGGCACTAGGCAGGGGACACCCAGTCTACAACACATGTCTTTGGACTGGGGGAGGAAACCCGAGTACCCGGAGGAAACCTCTGAAGCACGGTGCGAACGTTTGTTGTTTGTTTTTCCCCAGACCGCTACCGTACATGTCCCGTACATGTTACGTATTTATTCTTTTTCCGAGTCGGTTCACGGTTCTTCCTGGTCCGATCACCCCGACGCTCTACTTCTCAAACACGCCGACGTCGGGATCAGACGTTTTTCCACGTAGGAAGAACCTAAAACCCTGCAGGACACTAGACCTCGACGACGTCGACGCCTAGAGCTGACGACCTCTCCTGTATTGAACCGGAGCTGTATATTACACGTGCGCAGCTGTGTTTCTTTTACACCCGGACGCATTTCTAACGTTTTTGAGAGTTCGTGCGGCCTTTCGTAAAGTCTCCGCTTACGTTTATCTTGTAATAGTGTTACTACTTCGTTATTCTGCTGAAAGCAGCCAGACCGGGTAGGGGGGAGAAAAATCTCTCGCAAGGGAGGCGCGAGAGGGAAAATTGGACTGCGACCTCTCGCGCACACACAAAAAAAAACAAGATTTTTTTTTTCTTTCTTTCTTTCTTTCTTTCTCTCAATCGCCTTCGCCTGTAACATCTCCAGCTCGGATTTCTTAAAACAGCACCTGCGCCAAAAGCTACTTTAAAGCATTAATAAATCATTTGACCCTAATTCCTGTGCGCTACCGAACGCCTCTCTTCAGGCTCTCGGGCTTGATTGATTGAAGCTCTGAGGGCGAGGAAAGTCTTCTTTTCGAATTTAACCGTAATCAATAGCATACTCTCGTAATAGTGTTTAATAGGCGGTGTTGTAATCGGTGACGGATCCCAGATGCCAAGGTCAGGTTATGTTGAGGGGGGAAAAAAACAAACCCCCAACAACTTAATGAACGTCATGTGACCGAGCCGACCCGATGGAATTCCAACCGAAACCCAAAGATGACTTACAAATCACACACACGGCGAATAAGCGAAACCTCGACCGTGCCACGTTTTCACACTCCGCTGCTTTAAGTCAACATCTGGGTCGATGTTTATTGCCTCCTACCGTCGCCTCTGTGGGACGTCGAACCCTCGTACGTTCGCCCTCGACCCCTTTCGTCTTATTCCCTGTACAGATCGGAGCCAGATTCACCGCTTCACCGCTTCGAACCTGCGGCGACGGCGTAAAAATCTTGACCGTAGCGCTTTACGAATCCGCTCCGGAGTGACTTTCCGTTAAAGGTCCGGCTCCTCGGCTCGCGGCTGCCTTTTCGCCCGATCGTGTGCGGTTTACTCAGGGCTTAATGAACTTCCTGCCAAGGATAATATTCGAACAAGGTGTAAATCAGGGATGCGCACCTCCCGAAATTAACACCCCAAAGACCATTCCACATGAGCGATCAGCCATGAAAGTAGGTTGTTTGGGTAAGGGGCGCAAAAACTTTTAACGCAGACGATCCAGTCAATCATTCCTCGGTATATAAATACGAGAAGCATGTGCATACATGAACCCTGCAATGAAAATCAGACTTTCAGCCCATCTTTACTTCTGAGAGACTCCGCCTCTTTTTATACCCAATCATCTCGCTGACCTGCTTCCAATTCCCCTCCAGCTGTTTCTTTTTTACTAACACTTACTTCTCCAGCCTTTTCTTGCCCCCGTCCCGACCTTTTTGGGACAGTCTTGCGGCCTTCGAATTCAAAATCACCCTCTTTTTACCCCCCCCGATATGTTTTCTACGTTCTATTGTGAATAACGTACGGGTTATTGTCGCGTTCTGTTTTTATTTACATTTTACACGGCGTCCCGACTTTTCTGGAATCGGGGTCGTACGTACTTTTAGCGCACGATACAAGTAGGCGGACTGAGTCTTGGGAGCGGCTCGAACGATCGAGTCGAATACTTCATTTATTGATCGAGTTCTTTTTAAACCTCCAGACCAATCGGGTCACAAGCTGAGGGCGAAACGGGAAAGATAAACCCGTTCGTTAGCGGGCTAAGAGCTACAGTGTGCTGCCCGGTTGCTTAGAAACCTGACTCGCTACGCTGTAATATAATAGTTAGCGAGTTAAGTGCGTCGAGGAGTTATTTTATTTATTGATGACATGAAGACTGTTGCGTATGGCAGGAGATTGGTCATGATGGGCGTGCGCTCGTTCTTTTGCTCGTACGACTGTGAACGATATCGCGTTCACGTGTAGCTAGCGCCGAACTAAACAAAATTTTTTTGGATCAGATCTGATTTGTTGAATTCACTCGTCTAATCTAACAGCCCAAGTAGAGAATCTACGTGTCCTGGGTGTCTGGGCTACTGATCTGTGATCGAATCAGTCCGTACAGAGTTTTTTTTTTTTTTTTTTTTTTTTACGATTGTCGCAGCCAAAAATACTCGATTTCATTGTGTTGTTTTTTTATTTATTTATTTATTTTTTTTAAGTGTACTCGTGTTCGACGCACGTGACCCGAAAACGTCTTTGACCGAATGTCACGTGACGCGTCCTGGATCTGCGGAAAAATCGTGAGCGAATATCGCAGGGTTTGCTTGACTTTGCGTTCATTTCTGCGACCGCGAAATCGTGGAGGGACTGTAAAATCTAATCTAATCGAATCTAGTTAGTCAGATCCTAGCTTGGACTGGTTATTAATGAGTCTTTATTAAATCACGCATACATTAGAGCAGAGTGAAATTCTTTTCTCCGCATACCCCGGCATGTTAGGAAGTTGGGGTCAGATGTGAAACAGCGCCCCCTGGAGGAGAGAGGGTTAAGGGCCTTGCTCAAGGGCCCAACAGTGGCAGCTTGGCAGTGCTGGGGCGTGACCCCCCGACCTTCCGATCAGTAACCCAGAGCCTTAACCGCTAAACCACCACTTTTTTTTTTTTTAAATAAATAATAATAATAATTGAACGCGTGAATGTCATCCACAGTGTTGAAAGCGGGAGGCATTCAGTCACGTGAGCGTTCTTCTTTTCTCTGCCGTCGGTTGTGTCTTGAAACAAAACCAAAAAAGATCTCATGTTTATTTCGTCTGCTTCCACACCCCAGACTCTGCTAACATTGACTCCGAGGATGAACGTGCGTATAACGTAAAGACCGCGCCCACACGTGAAGACGTATACATGCCGAAGCAGTCCGTGTCCCCTCGGTGCGACTCGTCGCATCCGCAGTGGCGAATCCTCGCGGAATAAACGGCGAGACGTGAGGTTTTTCGTGCCTCCGACGTTTCTCTGTAATTCCACTCCGGTTTGACGAGAACCTTTTCCATACACGTCGCTGCGTGATGAAATGGCAGCGGGTTTAGCAGCGACGTGCGAACGTACGCCAGCTCTCCAGGACCGCCAGAGAGACACGCTAAACTGTTTAGCAGGGTGGGTTCCCCCCCCCCCTTCTTTTTCCCCTCCTTCTCTTCGGCTTGTTCTATACGTTTAACGTGATCTTTCTGGTGGATAATAGGATTTTTCTGTTCTGTTTTCGGATTTTTTTTTTTCCCTCTTCTTTTTTCCAGGGCTGCACCGGGCGGCCTGTCAGTTTGACTGAAAACAGTCTTGGCGGACGCCGCGGTATGTGGAAAAGTACTGAAATCGGGTGCTGTAAAACTGATAGATTTGGATAGCCGAGGAAAGAAAGAAGGCAGAGCGAAGAGAAAAATGTCAGAGTAGGAAAGCGTCAAGTGGTCTTCGGTTGTCGTTCTTTTTTCCTTTCCGAAACGCGTCGCATCCCGAGCTTTCCCGAGAGAGCTTCCAGATCCCATATCGTACTCCACGTTTACTCTCTCTTACGCGGATGTCGATTCGGTCACGCTCAGCCTCGTGTTCTTCTTTCTTTTTTGGCCTGGAAGGCAAATTTCTCTCCTCACTCACACACACACACACACACACACGAGCATTTACATCGAAACGACCATTTATGCTTCGTCACTGTAAATTCCACGACCACAGACGTCTCGGTTATTTTCAGAACGCTGACCAAAGCTGACCTCGGGGAAGAATTCTCATCGTGCCTGTGCCACGTACCTCGCTAACCCGATCTCCGGATTTCAGCGCGTAAGACGTGATAAGATCTGAGCGATAAACCGCCGCCGCTCTTACGCCCCCGTTAGAAAAATGCGAAGCGTCGACGCTTTTTGCGGTCGGATACCTTGTTTGGCTCGGACGCAAGCCACACAAATAACTTTCTTAAATTACAAGTTCCAAAACGGAGAACATTCCTTAATTGTCCAGAACTGTTCCATCGTGGCAAAGAGACAAAACCAACAGAGCAATAGAACATTCATGATAAAAAAAAATAAAATAAATAAAATGAATAATAAAATAAAAATAAAACCCCAGGGCTGTGGTGGAAATTATGCAAACGATGAATTAAAAGCTCCACGGCTCTGGCACGTTCTCCGTCCCGAGACGTTAGCAGGTGTTCCTATGAGCTACGACACCACTGAGTAATAGAAGTTTCCATCCTAAAAAAAAAAAAAAAAAAAGGTCCGACGACGGCGCGGACGCGTCCTGAATTAGCACGTCACCTCGGACGGATCGTCGTCGTCGTGGGATTTCGGCTCCTTGTTATTTTTATAACGCGTACGGGATTTCGACTGCAGCTGTTAGCGCGAGGAAAATATTCCAGCGACGGCCGATAATTCAACACGACGGGGTGCGATTCCCGAACGCTTTTATTCCACTTACTATACCACAGCGATTTGGCCTTCTCTCTCACGAAGACTTTCCCACGGCGGAAAACGGAACGTTTACTCTTTCAAGGCGCTGACACTGGAGACTCCTTCCGTAAGCGCTAATAAATAAACATCTCCTTACGGAAAACGTTTACACGTTCGGCACATCTTACGCCGGGTGTCCGTTCTTCTCGCGTTCTGTTTATTTCCGTATGTTTCATGGGAAAGGTTTTAAGCGAGACGGATATGCGAGTACTTTCGGTGGTGTACGTGAAGATCGTGTAAAGGAAAGTGAGTTTCTCGGTTAATACGCCGTATACGTGAGTTTAACATACGTGCGAGAACCTCCTTAAAAACGAGTACTACGTTTACGGCATTCGGTAGACGCCCTTATCCAGGGCGACTTACGTATATCTCGTATATCTTGCTCAGGGGACCAACTGTGGTAGCTTGGTGGTGCTGGGATTTGAACTTATGACCTTCTGGTCAGAAGTCCACCGTCTTAACCGCTGAGCTATTAGCTACCGCTACGATCGAAGGTCATAGTTTATAGGACTTCTCCTCACACTTCGCCAGCTCTGACCTGTGCGGTAGGAGTAGTTGGCCTCCGTTTCGGACGACGAGGGCGACAGGAGCTCGTCGTCGTACTCGTTGGAGCTGAAGGAGCCCGAGTGGTTCCTCTTGCGCGAGTCCGTGTTGGAGGCCATGACGTGCCGCAGGGAGTCGTTGAGGTAGCGGTTCAGCAGACTGCTCTTGTACTTCGGCGGAGAGACGTGATCGAGGCCTCGGCTCGCCTGGATCACGCTCTTGTGTGTGGGCTGGCCGGACTCGGATTCGCTCGGCTGCATCTGGAGAGGGATCTCGCCGTCTGGAACGACAGGAGATGAAGCGCTTCCGTTAGGTGTCCGTGGTCAGGTTACAGAGTCGACGAACATCATTTACGATATAATATGAGGACAGAATATGATCGCTGATAACGGATATGTTTTTGTCAGGGGGAGTAAAAACACGATCTCTTACATCATCATTGACTTCATTTCCCTTAAATGCATTTGACTCGCTAGCTAGCTAGCTAGCTAGCTCAGCGTACATTACTGCATCGTCTTAGCTACGGCGTTTTAGGCTAGTCAGACTCCAGGCAACCAAACTATGGGATTGGGGGACACACTGGAGGTCTGACTTACCTGTAATGAATCGTCCGCCGTTACGATATCGTCAAGTCTTTTGATCACGGCTAAGCCGGGTAAATACATCGACGTAAAGGGTGCTTACGGGATCGTAAATCTATTTGTATTTTCTTTTCTCTTACTTACCTTCGGAAGCGGAGTCGTCACTGCTGATGCTGAGCCTCTCTGCGTTGCCCTGAACGTACTTGTTGTACAGTTTGATGCGTAGAGCCCAGCTCAGGTCGGGTTGTCGCACCGTGTTCTTCAACCTGCGGCGTGCGTTAGCGAACCAGTTCGATACCTGCAACAGAACAGTGTTTTACTTGGGGCAGTTGTGGCTTGGCGGTTAAGGCTCGGAAGGGCAGGGGTTCAAGCCCCAGCACTGCCAAGCTGCCATTATTGGGCCCTCGAACAAGACCCCTATTAACCCTCTCTGCTCCAGGGGGCGCTGTATCATGGCTGACCCTGCGCTCTGACCCAAACTTCCTAACATCCTGGGGTAAAGACTCATTATACAACGATTAGACTTTGGAAAGATCTCGTTCATGTTTTGGACAGTTAAAACGGACTGCGCTCATATATAAGCGCGCCTCTGAGCTCACCTGAACCAGGGTCATGTGGGAGCCGAGGGCGAGAAGGATCTTCTCGGTTTTGGTGGGGTACGGGTTGTCCCTGTGTTTATACAACCACTGCTTGAGCGGCCTGGCCATGTCCTGAAGAGCCTGCCGCTTGTGCCGCACCTTCCCGCCACTCATCGCAGAGGGGAAAAAAACAGACAGAGAACGAGAGAGAGAGAGAGAGAGAGAGAGAGAAGGAGACCTTAATTTCCACTAGCTATGTATTCAGTTGTGCGTCTTGAGTCAAGAAGTCCTGGTTAGTTTTCCAAGCTTTCAGAGGATAATTATTTAATCACGAGATGATTTCACCGAGTCCTGAAATGCAAACACTGCACTGAAAAGGGGAAATTACTGAAATAGCACCACATGGGAAAGGCCGACAAAAGGTTGGGGGGGTTTCTTTCCCCCTCACAAATTTTGTTTGCAATTTAGTTTAATGAGGCCACACGATGCTAAATACAGGTCACAATTTGCTATTTTGAGTTCTTTGTTAAAACTGTACCCATATTTTGGATCATTTGTGCTGATTTAATAGACACGCTGGCCTCCTGCCGTAGTCACATCTCTTAAAATCCCAGCTTATTAGTATTATTATTTATTTTTAAAAAAGTTTTCATCGTTAAACCTTTATTTCCGTGAGAACAACAGAAAACGTGCGTTAGTTACAAGAGTCACGGGCGGAGTTTTAATTTCACAAACTCTCTATGATGGATAGAGATTGTTTACGTAAAGTAAAGTGTACTTTGGCATGTGGACGTGTTACGGAAAAAGACATTTTTAAGGTCGTTGTTTTGCATTACTGTTCCAATTTTCTGAGCTCATAACCACATTAGAGAAGAAAACTTTTCCGGGATTGTTCAAG
>NC_030435.2:22070226-22097726 GCF_001660625.3 Ictalurus punctatus
GGAGGTCTGTGACCTGGTCAGATGAGAGAGGTCTGATGAGAATGTCCAGACTGGTTTGAGTCTCAGGAAGGCGACGGTTACGCCAATAATCAGTCTTTACATTCACGGTGAGCAGAAAAGCATCTCACCTTACACTGAAGATCATATCGTGTCGGGTGAGAACAGGAATCTGAGGCGGACAGGCGCAACAAAACTGGAATAGTTGATGATGATGATGATGATGATGATGATAATTATTATTATAACAAGGTTTAAGGTCCGCTGATCACTGAGCTCATCCCCATGTGACACAGTAAACCCAGACAGCACATTCCACTGCAGCGGTACAGTCCAGTAACACAGCTGCACACATCATAAATCCCTTTTCCTCCGAGATCTCACAGAGCCTTTCCACCAGTTAGCATCCTGCGATCTGTGCTACGAGCTCCGAGGAGAGCACTCAAGCTTGCAGGATGCGAGACACACTCAGCTTTTTCTCTGATTTATGTCTTTCGAGCTGCTGTCGGTGAGGTGAAGGAAGACCGGTGCTAGTATCTCTGCTAGGTTTGCATTTCCACATCGCTTGTCGCCACAGCGGATATTGTACTCAATCTAATCTGCGCTTACAGGAAGACGTTTAAATTGTACCCGTTCACCTGAAGGATAACTTTGGACTGTGAGCTGACGGAGACGTGAAAGTGGAACATGGGCCGCTTGTGTATTTGCCATACACTGTACTGTTTATGCGTAGTAATAATTAAAGAAAAAAAACCTTGTTTTTCGCATTAATATTCTCAGGCGGTCCGACGGTCAATCCTACCTTTCGTTCTTGTTCGTGATTTGATCCGAAGGTCATGTGATGTTTTCTTTAAACCCCGTGGTTCCTCAACACGTCCTGATTCGGCGGACAAATTCGAAACGCTACCATGAGGGCCTTAATATCGAAACACTACCGTATCTTCCAATGTACTACAAGGAACTATTGCGAAATGTCGTGCTTTAAAATTGTTTTTTTTTGTTTTGTTTTGTTTTTTTTTACCAAGTGCCGATCTTTCTGCGATTTTCACGCATGACGGTGCGGAAAACAGAAATTGTTTTATTTTATTTTTTAAAATATTTTGACGGCCGATATCTTTGAATGAGGTTTGAGAAACTTTCTGACAATTAAGCCAAGTTCAAAGGTCAAGCTGGAAAACATCCTCGCATTACAGAGACACTATTATAGCTGCGGTGTGTATGAGAAAATGTCCCACAGCCACATGACTACGTTTTCTCACACACGTAAAAACAGCTGTGTGTTTCTTAAGACAGGGTTTTCGATGAAAAACCCCGGACGACGCGGCTTCGCAGTACCAATTTCGAGGTGACGAGAAACCGCGAGCTCCGACTCCGGAACGTTCTGCGACGGACAATAGAACGATGGTGTATAATTATACTACGCCATGCGATCGATATGAAACAGCCTCTTAGCCCGTTAAATGTGGAAGGAACTTTCAGCGCTCCGTCTAGCACCGTTCTGGTCGTGTTTAATAATTGCTGTAATTGATTTATGTCTTTGGATTTCACTCCTGACCTTTTGCTTCTGCCAGACCCTCGTAACTCGGCTCATGGACTGACATGAAATTCGACCGTTCAGCTAGGCTGGTCTGAAAATAAGCCTTTAAAGAAAGCAGGAAAAAGAAGAAAACATCTCTCGATCAGTGCGTGTTTTGTTTATTTTTATTTTGAATTTTTTTTCATCCGCCGCGTTTGATTGGCTGGTCGTGGCTCGTGAGGCCGCAGCTGTTAATCTGATTGGTTGTTTAGTTTTTTAAAACAGCACGTTCACACTTAGAGCTGTGTAACGGAAAGTGC
The DNA here is from genome assembly GCF_001660625.3 of Ictalurus punctatus. Classification (NCBI taxonomy): domain Eukaryota; kingdom Metazoa; phylum Chordata; class Actinopteri; order Siluriformes; family Ictaluridae; genus Ictalurus; species Ictalurus punctatus. The sequence goes on from NC_030435.2 coordinate 22,072,060, forward strand.
TCGGTTTCGCTCTCTCTCTCGCTCGCTCTCGCTCGCTCTCGCTCTCTCGTAACCAGCTCCACATGTGTTATCTAAATAAGCACCGTGCCAGGATGGCTCACTTTTCTCCTCCTGCTGCTAGACAAACGTGCGGATTACCTTGTCATTGGCTTAGACATAACTTCTGTGTCGAATTGCTACTGACACGTACGATATTCGCCCCATTCATGTCAAGGAAATAAAGTTATACTTAGCCTTATTGCGTGACTCTCCGACCCCCTTCCATCATAGCGAGACGCCATTTTGCCGTAGGGCTCGTCTTCAATGCTGTCTCAACGTACACTGGAATGAACCACTATATTTATCACACGTTTTGGCGCGCCGGGTGGGGTTTTTTTTCTTTTTCTTTTTTGAATTGTTTCGAGATTTACAACGCGTCAAGTAACGGTTATCAGAGCAAAGCAAAACAAAACAAAACAAAACAAAAGAACACCTAATAATAACCTGCAGATGTAAATCCATGGTGTTATAAGGTTTTTAATAAGGTGTGCCCATCAATTCATGGTTTCCACTACAAATACCATTACCAACCATCAGTTTGTAATGTTAACCAGTTAAAACCATTACCACTGTTAGTCCGTAATGGTTTCCACTACAAATACCATTACCGACCATCAGTTTGTAATGTTAACCAGTTAAAACCATTACCACTGCTAGTCCGTAATGGTTTCCACTACAAATACCATTACCAACCATCAGTTTGTAATGTTAACCAGTTAAAACCATTACCACTGTTAGTCCGTAATGGTTTCCACTACAAATACCATTACCGACCATCAGTTTGTAATGTTAACCAGTTAAAACCATTACCACTGCTAGTCCGTAATGGTTTCCACTACAAATACCATTACCAACCATCAGTTTGTAATGTTAACCAGTTAAAACCATTACCATTGTTAGTCCGTAATGGTTTCCACTACAAATACCATTACCGACCATCAGTTTGTAATGTTAACCAGTTAAAACCATTACCACTGTTAGTCCGTAATGGTTTCCACTACAAATGCCATTACCGACCATCAGTTTGTAATGTTAACCAGTTAAAACCATTACCACTGTTAGTCCGTAATGGTTTCCACTACAAATGCCATTACCGACCATCAGTTTGTAATGTTAACCAGTTAAAACCATTACCACTGTTAGTCCGTAATGGTTTCCACTACAAATACCATTACCGACCATCAGTTTGTAATGTTAACCAGTTAAAACCATTACCACTGTTAGTCCGTAATGGTTTCCACTACAAATGCCATTACCGACCATCAGTTTGTAATGTTAACCAGTTAAAACCATTACCACTGTTAGTCCGTAATGGTTTCCACTACAAATACCATTACCAACCATCAGTTTGTAATGTTAACCTATTAAAACAGATTACCATTGTTAGTCCTTAATGGTTTCCACTACAAATACCATTACCGACCATCAGTTTGTAATGTTAACCGATTAAAACCATTACCATTGTTAGTCCTTAATGGCTTCCACTACAAATACCATTACCAACCATCAGTTTGTAATGTTAACCAGTTAAAACCATTACCACTGTTAGTCCGTAATGGTTTCCACTACAAATACCATTACCGACCATCAGTTTGTAATGTTAACCGATTAAAACCATTACCATTGTTAGTCCGTAATGGTTTCCACTACAAATACCATTACCAACCATCAGTTTGTAATGTTAACCAGTTAAAACCATTACCACTGTTAGTCCGTAATGGTTTCCACTACAAATACCATTACCGACCATCAGTTTGTAATGTTAACCAGTTAAAACCATTACCATTGTTAGTCCTTAATGGTTTCCACTACAAATACCATTACCAACCATCAGTTTGTAATGTTAACCAGTTAAAACCATTACCACTGTTAGTCCGTAATGGTTTCCACTACAAATACCATTACCGACCATCAGTTTGTAATGTTAACCTATTAAAACAGATTACCATTGTTAGTCCTTAATGGTTTCCACTACAAATACCATTACCGACCATCAGTTTGTAATGTTAACCGATTAAAACCATTACCATTATTAGTCCTTAATGGTTTCCACTACAAATACCATTACCGACCATCAGTTTGTAATGTTAACCAGTTAAAACCATTACCGCTGTTAGTCCGTAATGGTTTCCACTACAAATACCATTACCAACCATCAGTTTGTAATGTTAACCAGTTAAAACCATTACCACTGTTAGTCCGTAATGGTTTCCACTACAAATACCATTACCGACCATCAGTTTGTAATGTTAACCAGTTAAAACCATTACCACTGTTAGTCCGTAATGGTTTCCACTACAAATGCCATTACCGACCATCAGTTTGTAATGTTAACCTATTAAAACCATTACCATTGTTAGTCCTTAATGGTTTCCACTACAAATGCCATTACCGACCATCAGTTTGTAATGTTAACCTATTAAAACCATTACCATTGTTAGTCCTTAATGGTTTCCACTACAAATACCATTACCGACCATCAGTTTGTAATGTTAACCAATTAAAACCATTACCAGTGTTAGTCCTTAATGGTTTCCACTACAAATGCCATTACCAACCATCAGTTTGTAATGTTAACCAGTTAAAACCATTACCATTGTTAGTCCTTAATGGTTTCCACTACAAATACCATTACCAACCATCAGTTTGTAATGTTAACCAGTTAAAACCATTACCACTGTTAGTCCGTAATGGTTTCCACTACAAATGCCATTACCGACCATCAGTTTGTAATGTTAACCAGTTAAAACCATTACCACTGTTAGTCCGTAATGGTTTCCACTACAAATGCCATTACCGACCATCAGTTTGTAATGTTAACCAGTTAAAACCATTACCACTGTTAGTCCGTAATGGTTTCCACTACAAATGCCATTACCGACCATCAGTTTGTAATGTTAACCTATTAAAACCATTACCATTGTTAGTCCTTAATGGTTTCCACTACAAATACCATTACCGACCATCAGTTTGTAATGTTAACCAATTAAAACCATTACCAGTGTTAGTCCTTAATGGTTTCCACTACAAATGCCATTACCAACCATCAGTTTGTAATGTTAACCAGTTAAAACCATTACCATTGTTAGTCCTTAATGGTTTCCACTAGACATACCATGCCACAAATAGAAGGCAACAAATTACCAGTAGAAATCCACATGGATTATATTACAGTTTCCATTAAAACCAACACAATTCCCATTATAACCTATAAATCCATTACAAATTCTATAAAGGTTTCTATTGTTTTTTTTTTTCCCCAGCAGGGTCACATGACCTTAATCGAATTCTCAAAGCAAATAGACTCATTCGTCCGTTCACATTAGTTGTAATTAGTTGGAGGCGACGTATTAAGTATGAGGTTCCACAATAATAATGAGTCTCGGACTCAAGTTGTACAATTCGTGGCTTTCAAAATCATAATAGTCTGTAGCCGAGAGATAACTTACGTTTATAGCCTCGAAATGTTACCTCGTGGCCTGAAATTTGACCTCAGAGTCGCCTCAGGAGCTCCGTAGTTTTTGAAATGCTGTAGAAAGTAACGTTTGTGTCTTATCGCTCGGACCCAAGACGACAATTTCGGAACGATTCGCTTCGTCCAGCGATCTCACGATCAGCTGCAGCGTACACGACTTCAACAAAAGCTAAGGTCGACATCGTACGACTTCACTGGTGCGAAACTGAACCTTGTTCATTCGAACTGGTACGAATTTCTCCTGAGATCACGTTTTGCCGTGTCACCTCTAAGATCTAAAAACGTAAATAAGATTCCGCCCAGTTATTTTATCCGGGGTACAAGTTGGGGGACACCCAGGACGGGGCGCCGACCCGTCACATGGTACAACCGTACACACGTTCACACGCTGCGGACGATCCGGAAATGCCGATCGGCCTACAACGCACGTCTTCGTATCGGGGGAGGAAACCGGCGTACCCGGAAGAAACCCCCCATTTACGCCTCAGCAATTTCACGATAATAGTATTTTTTTTTTTAAACCGATATCATTTTTATCCATTTATAGTTACTTTTAACGTCGTGGAACATCCTCGAAGCGGGTTTGTTTTCCGGTTATCACTTACGTTATGGCAGCTATAAACACTCGTTCCCTCACCAGCCTTGTTTTTTTCTCTTTCTTTGAAAAGAAGAAGAAGAAGAAAAAAAGCACCCTGCCATGTCACTGAGACAAAAGGCAAGGCTACAGATTTCCTGTTCCAAAGCACTGACGCTGGAGACTCCTCCCATAAAAGCCCTAATCGTAATAATCATCATCTCACAGCTACTTGTGTATCACGACGCGAAGGGGAAAAAACGCGTGCAGGTGATGCAGGATATGAGAAATGAGTAAGAAAAACGAGAAAATGATGAGGATGAGGAAAACGTATTCCCGAAGCTCGTAATGTCATTTTAAGTGTTAGAACAAGTAATATTACGAAACATTACTCATCCAGCCTGCCGTGATTTCATTTCCATGTGTGTGACCAGCGAGCCTCGCGTTTTTCTCGTCTCATAATGTCACATCACTAATCAACTATCTCCGAAGTTAAATCCCACGAAGTCCCTTTTGCGTCATGTTTTCTCGTAGCTAATAAATCACCGCCGGCCGAATATCACGCACAGGGTCCGGTAAACGGAGCCCGATGACCGGCTCAGATCAGCGCCGTCTTCTTTGCCCGTTAACCGAGGAGCGGCTTTGATCGAGAGGGTTTACGTTTTTAGAAAAAACAACCCGGAAACGACACGGACGAGACTGGATAAACGATCTTTTCTCGCCTTACTTGAGATTTACACACCTGGTTTAATTTGAAGTCATGTGACCTTCAGTGTACGTTCATCAGATTTCATTTTACGTTAATCCTGGAGTCGAGTTCTGCTCGATAGTGATGGTGTTCCTTACACGGATAACGGTGCCGTCTGGATCTGACCCGCTCGCCTCCTTCTGCATAGCAATCTTCCGGGCCTTTGATTCCTCTTTTAAATACGAACCTTGCGGGAAAGCACGGCGAGGTTTCGTTCAGAATCACGGCAGGGTTTTTTTTCTTTCTTTTTCTTTTCCTTTTTCGAGGCAGTGTTATTTCAAGGGGTGCGTTCAAAACCCGATTTAAACAACCGTTCAGATTCGCTGTTACAATCTCTGGCAGCTCGACTCTCCAGCCAGCTCTGGCCTCCGAAATGTCATTTAACTTTGGGTTGTGAAGCGGGATTTTTCTGAGCGGCGCAATAACTAAACGAGACATTGTACATGAGGGAAAATGGAGTATTAATGGTGTAATACAGCTGTAAATGGACATCTTGTTTCCAGACTCGAGCCTGAGAACGATATTATTGGAGAAATAAGAGCTGGATTGATGCGATATACACTTAGAAGCATCCGCTTATCCATCTTTCTCCCTTTTTTTTTTTTTTTTTAAATGCATTTCAGTGCATTTTAAGGCAACTTTGTGGATTTAAAAAAAAATAACCCTGATTCGAAAGAGCCAATGCCTGGTGTGACTTTTCGCTTTGATGAATTGCCGTACGAACGCACAGGGTTGTGCCACATGTGCTCCCTAAAATCCCTGGGTGTTTAAATACTGTAGTAACTATATCATATAATTATGACTTAGCCATCAATCATTCTTTTCATACTAATGCATCATTAACCCAACAAATAGTTCCCATATGTTCCTCCAAGCCCGAGTGCTTTCCCGTGGACTCCCGCTCCACATGTGTCCTTCACCTCACAGGCTTCTCCTTGTTTCATGGATCAGGTCATGTTTGTTAGTCAAGAAGCCCATCCATAATTCAATATTTGGAGACTCCGCAGGCTTTTCTCCATCGACCAGTTCCTGAGCGGTTCCTCAGCGGTTCCTGAGCAGACCTGTAAACACCACTTCAGGCTCTTTGAGTTACCACGGGACATAATCGAACCCGACAGCCACCGGCTCACTTGTCCCACTCCAGCTCTTCTTTGGAAGCTTTTTGGCCTGTTTTATGTGCGTGTGTGTGTGTGTGTGTGTGTGTGTGTGTGTGTGTGTGTTTATGTTCAGCCGTAACTCTGTACCGGAATCCCCTGTAGCACATTAACTTCTCCTTACTTAGCACCATGCTGATTTCCGCCCACGTACTATTTTATGGCTTTCATGCCCAATTGACGACATGAACCAGAGGAGAAGGACGTCCCCCCCCCCGAAAAAAAAAAACCCCTCCAAAAAACGTCTTGCCGTCTTGCTCGGTGCTCCTTATACCTGATTCATTGCTGATTCATTTTCTATATCAGCATACGCACTGATGGGGTTTATACTAAAGTGGTCCTTCTAATACATTATAGTATATTATAAACTATATATTATATAGTATAATAGCATTATTTCTATTCACTAGTCACAGGAACACGTATGCCACGTAGACACTCCTCATACGACACATAAAACTGTTGTTATTTAAGAATAAAAAAACAAGTCATCGTCGATACGGCGATGTTTTCTGTAAACAGACGTTCATTTAACATTTAAGCCAGGAGAAGGAGTCTCCAGTGTCGGCGCTTTGTTATTCACTTTAAGAGAGAAAAGAAAAAGGTGTGTTTACCGCTGCGATAACATAAGTGGTCGTTCACTAACGTTTATTATTAAATAGAAAAGCGCCATGGTGTATGAGGAATAAAGCACTATATGAGGATGTGCTGTTATATGGGGGGGGGGGGGGTTAGGGAGAGAAAACACTTCAGGGTGGTTAGACTAACTAACTCCGCTCTGTTCATTATTTCCCCATAAGAGCACGCCTCGAGTGTTTTATTCCTTACTAATTAAGACTCATCATGCTCCGTCTTTTACTAATGACGTACACGAGACGAAACGAACGCACCTGCAATTACGCCTCTCGTTATTGTCAATCCGTGACCCTCCGGCCGCTCGGCCCCGAGCCCGAATGGAACATAATGAGGCATGGAGCCGGTAATGAGTTTCCGGAAGGTGGTGAGAACGATGACGCTGTAATTCTCCAGCCCCGAAGTGAGTATCCGTGCCAAGCTCCCGTCGGTCCAAGTGTGAAGCAGCTGCTTGGCCTTCGACTTAACAGAGCGCCAACGTGATAAGTATAGAAACGTATGGATTATTCATTTATTTTCCATACATCAGGTCATTAATATCTTGGAAAGGATTTGGGCAACGCTACCTGACTTTACGTCGGCCTGGACTATAGTGTTTCATTTGGATTAATAGGCTCGGAGTTCATCATCCACCTTTTCACTGTCGACTCTATTCATCACGACTAGAAAGCCTTCGGCGGCCTCCCGATATACTAACGCGTACCAAGCTAAACAAGCGAGAGGATAATCCTCCTCCATAGAAGGCCATCCAAAACGAAAGACCAGACATACAAATTAGGATATTTCGCTACAGAAAATGAATCTCCCCCCACCCCACCACCACCATCACTGTGGAATAACACAACATCTGGCTGTGAACGTAGGAATTTTGTAAGTTATTTTTTAGTTTAGCAGCTAGCGAGGCGATTTGTCTCGCAGACACGCCAAGTTTTCCGACTTATATGTCGAAACAGTTAGAGCGGTTCGAGAATTTTCCACTATGAGACGAAGTCTGGCTGCTGTTCAAGTCAGAGTCCTGAGAGCTATATGTGTGTTTTGCGCTAAGAATGGCATCGAGTGTCACCACGGTGACGAAGCTAGGCCATACTACGAGCTGCGCACGCTTTGATGATGCGTTCTGTTAAGCTCTGTAACCGATTGCTATTTACCTAGAAAACAAAAAATGCTTTTTTTTTGCGTCTTTGATGAATATTCATGAGCAGTAGGCGGTCCTAGTAAAAAGCCGTGGGTTCGAGAGGAATCAAAAACGGCCGATTTACAATCATTTATTTGAAAAAGATTTTATTGTGGCCAATCTGACAACCGGCATCTAGGCTCACGTCCATTTTGCTACGCCACGTGTGAGGAAATCGCACTTATCTAGCGAGGATTTAGCCGTCCTTAGGCAGACTGATTGTTTTTACCACTATATTTGTTAAACTGACTCTTGACTCAACACGATCGTTGCAGCAATATGACCTAGGCGAGAATAAAGAGTAAATAAAAACAGTTTCCGAGTCGTTTTCGTGACGTGTACTGATGATTTCTTAAAGTTGAAGTGTTCTACGCGGAAGAAACCTAATTTCCCAGAATTCAGCCTCATCGACATCCAAGGTTGTTGTTTTTCTCCCCCAGACCACCGGACATTTCGGATGACTTATATAAGTAATATTAGAGACCTGATCATGCTATAACTAGAGAACTTTTAGAGAACATTCATTTCAGGTTACTTGCATAAGGAGGCTACAGGGGGTGTTCGACTACCTCGTAGAAACGCTACTGGCTCCATGGAAGTGCTAGCGTGTTGCACGTGTCTAGTGCAGCCACCAGTTTCTGAAGCTCGCGAGATTAGAATGAAGACATTAAAATGTACAAGGCATGTGAAATGTCCTCTACAGTTCGGAAAATACCCTCTAAACGTACCATAAGTGGGCCACGAGAGTGTAAAAAGCCGCTCCAGGTGGCCTCGGGTTCTCTCACGGATCGGGAAAATAAACAGCCCTGAATCACTACACTGAGAATTCATACAAGCGAAAACGCTAAAGTCGCTGACTCGGACCTCCGCTGAGAATCCACAGGTCCAACCTAAACCGAGAGAGCCACCGGGGAGGAACCGGACCCGTTTCTCTCGGAGTTACACAGTGTTCATATCTGCTTCAGGGTTCAAACTGCACTATATTCTCACTTTCCTGTATCTCTTTCACGTGTAAGATCTAGCGAGGACATGACCCGAGAACACCCGGGAGAGGAAGTGTCCTGTTTTCGGAATCACGTCTCACTTAAAAATGGCCGTATTACAAGAGCCACATAAAACAGTGTTTTCCTTGGAAATCAGGTTCCGCCCCGTCCATGCCAAAACATACTCACTAAATCCATAGACGACGAAATGCTGGTTGTGACCACGATAAATAGTCCTCATTAGGGTTATATTTAAAGGGCATTAATTGCAGCCTTATTTCCGCAAAAAAACGGAGCATCATGGGAACTGACTCACCAATCTGTTTTCGATTTGTTTTTAATATATTTTTAATATAGGTTTCCTTTTCGTCAAGGATACATCCAAGCTTGTCAACGACGCCGTGTGACAAATGTCTTTTTTGTTGTTTTAATTTGCTTCTAGAATGTGTAAACTCGAGGCTGTCAGTGTAAGCGGTCCAAAAATCTCCAGAATCAGTTTAACCACAGACAGGAAACCCGGGATAAAGCCAGTTCTGCCCTCGCCCGTTCGGTGCCTGGATGCACACTTCAGGTTTGAAAGGGTTTATACGAAGAGAATCGAAACCCTTGAATAATCAGCTTTGTTTCTTTAACAATCTTGCCGATTCGAACGACGAAGAACAAATATTATCTTTTCCCTTCAAAAGAAAAAAAGTCGCGTTTCAAAGAATTCCCCTGCCTCAAAGAGTGCGCTGCGTCAAAGCATTAACAAGCACGCCGGACCAGAGCCGTAAAACAACGCCGGTCTGTCCGCGATCCGTCCCGATCCCACCGCGGTCATTATGCAGTTTACACGGCCATTTCCAAAGCGTACGTATATAATATATACATACTGTACACAGCGCCGGAGCCAGAGCTGAGGAAAAACACATTTTTGTAATCCCAGGTTTGGGCCATAGGGCCAACTGAGCGATTTCGGTCGGAGGTGAATGGGAGGTCTCCGTGGCTCTTTATGCTCTCTCTGGTTCTAGTCCATTAAACGTTGCAGGCCTGTTGCTCGGCTCGCATGCCACGCCGACGTCCTGCGCCGATACCGACCCGTCGGACGTTGCCGTAAAATCGCGTCCCAAAGAAAACAAGAGCGTTCCAGCGTAGCTTCATCATCGTGCCAGTGTGCAGAAGGAGAAGGTAGGCAAGGTGAGAGTCTGAGGCCTGAGAACATGGAGTCTACACTTACATGATGTGTTTGTGTGCTTTGGAAAGGTGATTAATGAAATATCGCCACGGTCCAAGCTAAATTTCTGCACTTTTGAGAGAAAGTCCGTCGCGGGGGAAAAAAAACACGTTAGATGATGTTGGCAGACGTCGGTACGTTCTTCTTTGGAAAACCCCACGGTGAGGTTTGTAGAGGATGTACGGGAGCAGCCGGTGAGCTGGTTACCGTGGCGGTCTTACTGCTTCGCGATCACGTGATCATGAGAAACGGTTCCGGCTTCACGTGTAGAACGGTCTATCGCTGACCCCGGCACAGTTGGAGTCTCGATTCTGATTGGTTCAGTGGAAATCTATATTATTTCGATTTATATGAAACGCGCTCATTAATGTTTGTAGAATAGCAGCTCATTCGCAGAGAACTGAAATGGGAGTGTCAACGCAGTGGAACGGCCAGGCGTAAAGCTCTTAAAGCCTCAGCTTTTCCACCACGGGAACGTCTTCCGGACGTTACACTATAGGGAAATAAATCATCAATGTCCGAATGGTGTGACCTTGTTTGTTTATTTTCCAAAAACCGCACGTCCACAAGTCTTTTATTTCTCGTATACAGAGCAATTTGCCAACGATTACAATTTACACTAGTAACTAATGTGACGACACACCTTACTTTTTATCCGTTTATAGTTCAGGAATGTCCACGAAACAATATATACTTACACGGCGCTCTTTTTTTTCTCTAATAAGGCCAAATCCGTATAAATAGGACAAATCTATAATGAAAGCGATAGCTTGTTTCCAGACATTCCATAAAATGTAACTATAAATGGATAAAAAAAACAACAACACAACGTTATTGTTGTTTAATAATAACATAAATGATCATTGCTGTTGTATAAGAATGAGAATAAGGCTTCAGGGCGGTAAGAGTAGCTCATTGTACGTCATTACTCCCCCCTGTTGTTGATTATTTTCCTATAACGGCTCGTGTTTTCTTTCTGTCTTACTTCTTATCAGGGATCGGATGGTGTACACAGTGTTACTGATTGTGACTCGGAGGCTATAAGAGAAATCGTCGGTCTCCGTTATAGTGCGTGAGGTCAGATTTCTGTGGAGGTTCTCGTATAAAAGCAACCGAATCGTTCAGAAAGATGGCAGAAGACGCAGATTTGCTCCGAGTCACGTGGCGCGGTCGTCGTCGGGGGGGGGGTTTTTTGTCCCCCCGCTCGGCTGGCATTCGATTTCGTTTGCGTCCCCTGCGAGGAGGGTCCCCCCTTTGAATCCGCTCTAATTGGTTTTGAATGTGTTTACACTATCGACGGTCACGTTTCAAAGCGCACGCGAGTGCCTGACGTGTTTTCGTTCGTAGCTTCCACGGGCGTATTTAATCAAAAACGTCCAGCTGTCAGAATAATCACACGCCTGGGCAGCATGTCGTCTCGCTGTTTTTTTTTTTTGTTGTCGTCGTTGTCGTTTTTTTAAAATTATTACTCTCTTTTTTTTTTTCTTTTTCAAAACAAGAATCCGGATGTTTATCTCGTGTAGGAATGCCGTCGAAACAGACGTCGCGATCGGAACCAGAGCGAGAACGCACCTGCCCTCCTTTTTCGTTTTTTTTTTTTGTTTGTTTTGTTTTGGCTAGCTGGACAGAACGCGTGAACACGTGCAGAACATATCTAAGCTCTGAGAAGGCCAGTGGGTTTGTTCTAATCCACATGCGGTCGATCCCGGGAGGGCGTAATTACCGAGCCGTTTACGCGTCGAGGCAAACACTACGATACCACAAAGTAGGACGAGTTTATAAAAACGCTAAATAAAGCACTTAGCTGGTACAAAAGGAACCTTGTTTCTGCTGCTTGAAATGTTTGAAATCAAATGTCAGCTTCCTGAAGAGAACCCCCCCCCCCCCCCCCCCCCCCTTTTGCCATTACAATATTACACCGTTGATTCATCGGCTTTATAGAAACAGTCTGATTGCGTGAGTTTGGCTGCAGGACGTGATGACAACCGGAGGCATGCGTCTGTTTAATCTGTCATATTCGGTAAACTTGAGGTCTTTTAACTTTCATCGAACAAACGGCGATTCATTTTAGAGTTTTTTTTCTCTTTTTTTTTCTTCATGAAAAAAACCCCCACGTGCAATATGACTGATCCAGACTCTCGGAATGAACAGACTGACATCGAAGCACCTGTCATCGAAGGAGGGATTCTGATTAACCCCCGTATAAACAGCCGCCGTTTCGGTACGATTTTCTCAACGTCTTCACGCTTTCATCTCCCTGCTGAAGTCGTGAACCTCAAAGCGCTTCAAAAAAAAAATGACGGGATCTCACTGTTGGGAGGTATAGATCGAGAGAGCGCTTCGAAAGACAGGACATTAGATGTACCGTGAAACACCGTGAAGGCCATCATCGACAGATGGAGAAAATGGGGGCGGCTTAGTGGACATTAAGAAGGACAGTTCAGGACAGTTCCTCCGAAACAGACAGGAAGAAAACTTACCCGGAGACCTACAGCAACATTAAAGGAGCTGCAGGAATATCCGGCCACTTCCTGCACGGAACAGCAGTCTCTCATATTCACATCTTCACATCTGGGCTACGGGTCAGAGTGGCTAGACCACGCCCTATTTGACGAAAATAAAATAAAATAAAAGCCCAAGCCTGCCTAAATCACCTCAAATCATGTGGGAAAATGTATTATGGTCTGAAGAGACCAAAGTAGAACTTTTTTTGGGCGTATTTCAAAATGTTTTCTTTGTGACAGCTTAGCACCCAAAGAAGCATGGTGGTGGCAGCATTGTGTTTTGGTTCTGCTTCTTTTCAGCTAGGACCGAGGCTCTAGTCAAGATAGAGAGAATCACGGATAGCTCCAAATACCGATCTGTTTTGGCACAAAATCTGAAGCTGTCTGTACGAACCGAAGCACGGAACGGTTTCCGAAGAACGCGATCGGTGTTTCGGATCGGCCCAATCAGAGCCCGGATCTAAATCCTATAAAAAACCTGTGGAATGACTCGAAGAGGGCTGTGCATAGGAGATCCCCTCACAGTCTGATAGAACTGGAGCATTTTTGCAAGGAAGAGTGGAATAAAATTGCCAATTCAAGACGTGCTGCGTTGGTAGACTCGTACCTTAAAAGACTGAGTGCTGTAGTACAAGTAAAAGGTGCCTTAAGTATTAGTTAGGGGGTGTACATACTTGTGCAACTAGGTTATTGTCATTTCTTCTATTGACCATTTTGGTTGGTCGCCATATCACATTAAAGGTGGAAAAAGATCTGGCACGATTTATCTTGGTTTCTTTAACTTTAACAGAGGTGTGTAGACTTTTATTATTTATTTATTTATCTATTTATTTATTTATTTTAAATATCCAGTGTATTTTTGAAATCCAACCACATTGCCCTTAAAGTGCATTTAAAGTTGCAGCGATTTTATTTGTTAAATGAAACCGGCTTTTTTAAAATTATTATTATTATTTATTTATTTGTTTGTTTGTTTGTTTGTTTATTTAAATTTTTTTTTTGGAGAGCGTTAATATGCCGTTATGCTCAAGTGAGCGACTCGGTTTTTATCTATAGTCTGTAAATATTTTCATAGAAAGAAGAAAAGAAAAAAACCCCCCACCTATCTTCTGAATAATTACACACTTGTTCGGCAGCTCTACTCCTTTCTTCGAGAGAACTTTCTGGAAGAACCTTGTCCAGGAACGTAGCATGGTATTGGCAGCAGAGGCGCGCACACACACACACACACACACACACACACACACACACAGACCATGTTGTCCAATAGAATGTGTGGCCCATTGGCACCCATTTCATCCATTCAGTCTCTGGGCCAGATTTATTTTAAATATATATATATATATATATATATATATATATATATATATATATATATATATATATATATATATATATATATATATATATATATATATATATATATATATATATATATATTAGCACATCTGAAAATGGTTTCAGTAGCATGATCAATGTCTGGTGATCGGTTGAGCTGGCAAACAGCTCAACCGATCACTGTCTCCGCTCCACGGGTGTGAGCCGTGACTGCGCTAAACGCGTTTAGAAATCAGGCGCCATTCGTCACACCGCATCAGCCTCCTTAAAGTGTTATATTTGGCTCAGTTCGCCTGAATTCACATCAAATGACCTTATCCATTAGTAATTAGACAGTGTAAACAGAGTGCTGGGATCGCTCTTTTTCACCTGGCGGGCCACTAATAGCACTCCCGTTCCACTCTCATTAAAATGGAAGATTGTTTCTTTGTACTGGCTCGAGCTCAGGTACGCTTTAGGGATCTGATGCAATTCGTTAAACTACAAGACAACAAACGCACGTCACGATCATAATAAAACAAATAATATACCCCAGTCAGTGCTGAGTACAATGACTGTAACAGCTATTGAGGTAAGACAAAAACACACTCACGGGCCACGGTTCAGCCAGCGCATATGCCTGGATTTATTTTATTCTTTTTTTAACAGAACGTGTGTGGACGATTCAAAACACTCCCGCCTGGCCGGTCAGATAGCCTTTTAATAGGGATGACATCAGCCTGTAAAGGAACCTGACCTCTCGTAAAGCCACAAACCTCGGGCTCCATGCCTTCCTCCGATTTTCCTCACAAAACCAGACGCGTGCAGTATCTGAAGCATCTCCAGATCTTCCGCTCGTTCTCCTCGCGTTCTGCTGCGCCGGACGATTGTAAATCGATTACCAGAGTTTACCTACGTAAGACTGCACCGGCTGACGCTGATGTTTCTTTACTTTACCCGAGTAAAAACGCAGCTACTCGTCCGAATACACCCTCTGGAAAACGTTTTCTTCAAAGTAGAAAAGAAGCGTAGACTCTTAACTTTACTTAAAAGAGTATAAGAGTAAATAAATAAATAAATAAATAAATAAATAAAAGTCTCGATTTTGATAAATCAGTGCGTCTTTTACCAAGGAACCGAAGAATGCGGGAAAACGTTACCTAAAATACCGACTTACAACAGCCTTATGTCTAATCTCTCACGTGTTAGCTAGCATGCTAATAATAACTCTAACTGAATGCTTGCTAACAGCTAGCGTACACTGATAAATACAGTCTGTGTAGCAGCAGATAGATTACAGTGATGGTATTAAGTCTCATTACCTAAAACTTTACCTAAAACACTGACTTACAACAGCCTTATGTCTAATCTCTCACGTGTTAGCTAGCATGCTAATAATAACTCTAACTGAATGCTAACAGCTAGCGTACACTGATGAATACAGTCTGTGTAGCAGCAGATAGATTACAGTGATGGGTATTAAGTCTCATTACCTAAAACTTTACCTAAAACACTGACTTACAACAGCCTTATGTCTAATCTCTCACGTGTTAGCTAGCATGCTAATAATAACTCTAACTGAATGCTTGCTAACAGCTAGCGTACACTGATGAATACAGTCTGTGTAGCAGCAGATAGATTACAGTGATGGGTATTAAGTCTCATTACCTAAAACTTTACCTAAAACACTGACTTACAACAGCCTTATGTCTAATCACTCACGTGTTAGCTAGCGTGCTAATAATAACTCTAACTGAATGCTAACAGCTAGCGTACACTGATAAATACAGTCTGTGTAGCAGCAGATAGATTACAGTGATGCGTATTAAGTGTCATTCTGTCTGCCATCTGTTAAAGTTTAGCTGCGTTAGGACTTCTTTAACGCCGCCTGATGCTAAAACGGCGCCGTATAACTCTAGGAAAATGAAGTGTAAAGTAGAGATACTTGAAAACCAGACTTACGTAATAGTATTTGAGTGGAGGAGCTGGGCTTCAGGGGTATTCAGCTAAAACTTCCAATTGAAGGTCCAATTACAGCCATTAGCATGATTGAATAGTGACAACATTTACCTTGTAAAGCTTAACCATTAGTGAATAGCTCATGGCTATAAACAAATATGTTTTGCTCATAAGTGACTAGCGCTACATGGATCCGAAGAGACATGGGTTGAACTCTGGGGAAATAAATGCATACTACACAGTTTCTCCCTAATTCAGAGCTTCCCAGCCCGTTATATGACTACCAGGGAGGGTGAAGGCTACCACGTTCTTCCTCCGAGACCTGTAGCTAGCTAGGTTGACCGCAGCAAGGAATCTGCTACAGATGACAGAACGGTTCATGTTTAAAAACTAGAGTCGCTGAACGACTATATTGCGTATATATTCATCTGCTCTGTACTACAGACCACTACCGTGGTCCACCAATTGACCCGGATAACCAAGTTATAGCTTTATCTATAAGGATAAAAGTCCTCAATGGGATTTTCTTCAAAATGTAAAGCATTATACTTAGAACCTTACTCTTAGAGGAATAACTATACTATGGCTAATATTGCTAAAATCCCAATGTCCTACCAACAAATTCCTCAAAAACGAAAACGTCTGATGGTCAAATGCCACATATAGGATTTGGAATCAAACTCCAAGGATATATTATTAAATAAATATACAAAAAACAATTCAGTTAATTCAATACATAATTTGGACTCTCTTATCATTCTGGCCTCGCTCGAATGTACATAAAATATATATATATATATATATATATATATATATATATATATATATATATATATATATATATATATATATATATATCAGGTATAAATGGGCTTTCCTCTGCATTGTCCCACCCAGGCATCCAGCCAAAGTGACCCGACTAACTCCCTAGTCGCTCTTTAATTCTATTTTAATATACTAAGCAGTTCCTCCTCTGGCTTAGAGAAGTCCAACTGGCTCCTAATTCAACTGTTCTGTTTCACCTCGCCTCTACCAGATCAAACTCTTCCGAGGAAAAACCCCCAAAAGACTTCAATAACTATTGACCCTTTTGGCTTTCCGTACAAGCGCACAAAACGAATGCTGATCTATCGGGAGGTGCTTTGTGCTTCGGAGTAATGGATCAATTTCTCCATCAATTACTCCAACTCTAAACACCGAGGCAACGTTACGCAGAAGACCGAGATGCATGTAAATCATCGTAAGCCTCGGGCCATGCTCAGCATCAGAAGCGAATTGGAAATGCGTCTGTGCTTCGATGGAAACGTCTGGTGCACGTACACTGAAGCTACCTGGATGTGTTTCAGAGGGCTTCATCCAGAGTTCACTCCTGTAGTCACGAGTTAAGAGCGATGATCGTGGCCTTGCTCTACCCCACTTAATCCAAATCGGGAACACATCTTGTTATGGAGAGTCTAGGTCTGCTTGCAATTAATGTCCAAACATGAGCTATGGCAGTACACAAAAAAAAAAAAAAAAAAAAGCAGCGGGAGTGAAGGAGTAGCGCATTTACGTTCGAGAACGGTATCGAGACATGGAATCATTATGAACGTTTGCTTTCCAGTGCAGCGCAGCAATTTCCCACAACGTAACGGGATCATAACAAACAAAAGAACTCGCCCGGACAGTTCATCAGCTTTCAATTACAGCGTTCTGTCTCCGCATACGTCCAAACAGGACAAAAACGAGTCAGCGCACGGTTTTTACGCCATCGGTTCACGTGACACGAATTCCACAGTTTTAATCATCAAGCTCATGTTTTCCGGAATCCGGTCGATTTCCTCCGCTCTGCTCCGCCAGTTCAGAGCCAGTTAAGGCCAGATCGTTACCGACGACCGTAGTAGAATTAGCAGCCGCATTCGTCCTCTATAACCTTGTCGTAGTTAATACAGCAAGATATGAACTCGGTTGGATTTTTGATTGCGTTTGGCCAGAAAGTTGATTCATTTTCTCTGAGAGCAGCTCTGACAGTAGTGCAGCTGCAATCCACAGGTAGAAATGAACGCGCTCGTTCTAATATGTCATCGTTTCTATAGTAACGGCGCATTCGCAGGGACTTGTACGGCGAACGCCCATAAACGGATGGAAAAAAACAACAACAATCAGTCGATGTAATTACAGATACGCTCAATTTTTTTTTATTTATTAAATATTAATGGAAGGAATCTTCAGCGTCGGAGCTTTGTAACAATCAGAGATGAAGTTTTCCGACACGGGGATTTTCTACAGGACATTCCACAGCAATAACTGTAACTATAAATGGATAAAAAATGACATGTCAGGGTTTTTTTTTTTTTTTTTTTTTTTTTTTCATCCTTTAGTGCGAGAATGATTACATTTTACATAAAAAATGTTTTTATTTAATGGATTTTTATTAGTTCGAGTAATACTCATGTTGTTGAGGGGGAGTTGTTGGTAAACTGTTGCCGTATGGCAACAACGTGCCATGGTGGAAAGTATCATATAGTCAAAAATAACACAAAATCGTTGAGATTACAATTACAATTACTGCTTTTACCACATAGTAAGCATGTAAAAGTTCTATCGTCTAGAAAAGAATTACAGTTGTGGATGGATTTACTCGAAATACATACTCCAAAAAAAATCAGATATAAACATGTTTAATTCTCTTTAATAAAGGGATACATTTAAGAGGAATAAAACAGGTCAGGAAGTGAAGTTGAAGGAAAAGAATTAACTTCAGGCGGATAACGGCGACTCCACGTCCGGACGCTATCACGTTGTTGATTTATTTTCCTATAACTACGCAGTTTAAACCATTTCGAGATCCAGTTTGTGTCCTTTAGTTGGGATTTTCATTAAATCCCTGGGTCTGGATCATCACTGATGATTCTCTTCTCAAACGAGTAACTGATTAGTAACAAACGTTACTGATCTTACGTTCTTTTTCCACGTCTGGTTAATACTGGCGAAAACCAAACAGCTTATGCGTGACACTTCACCGTTTTTAAACCCACATTTTGGGGATCCAATTCCTTTCCTTTTCAAGCTTCTTCAGTCCAGCTCTTATTTCAGTGAACACCATGGCCAGATCGTCGTTGATGATGATCCTCTCGAATAAGTAGCCATATTTGTCCTCCATCTCCTGCGCGGCGTTGATCATGTCCTCAAAGTCTGCCTCCTGTAAAGTGTCGGAGAGATGAGTTACACAGCTGTACAGAATTAGCTTAGGAATTAATGAACTGTGCGGCTAAGTTTAACGCAGCTAACGTGGATCTTGTTAGGCTAGCGCTAGGTCCAACAGTGACAGCGGCCGCCATATTTAAAAAACGGAAAATGACGATTTATGGATTCGCAAAACTGCACACGCTACGGTAAGACCCGTCTCGCTCATAAATATGTCCGGATCTTTCTCATAAAGGTATTTCATTTCGGGGCTGAAACATCATGTGTCGTATTGGATTGGAGTGGATCGGTCAGGAGACCGTAAAAACAGACGGAGTCAGAGCTAGAGTTAGATCATGACCAAAGTCCAGTGTTCAAATAGTTTTTGTTAAATCACAGAATCTGGAAAGATCCAGGTGTGTAGAATGGCCGTCAAGGGTTGTTTTTTTTTTTTTTTAAATAAGACCCTGGGGTGATCACAGCATGATCCACATGGCTCTCATTGGGGTTCCTCTCCATCCAGACCCCGCAACCCCCTCCCCCCCAACTTCCGTCTTTCTACCCAACAAAAATCCCACGAAGCCAGCGGAGAGGGCAGGAGAACCTGTTTGGTTGTTCTCCGAGAACACCTGCAGCCCACCCTGGAGTGGTTTTAAAGGAGACCTTTGCCATGAAAAGTCAGTAAGGCCCCCCAAAAAATACTTGAGACGCATTCCATGTCTGGTGTGTACATGACTATTTCAACACGGTACCACGTTATATTCTATGATGTGTTGGAAATGTGGACCTTGCAGATTATACCGTAGAGGGTGGAGAGGGGTGGGGTGGGGTTCGGGGCATTTCTTCAGACAATCTACTGTGCAACTACTGTTTTAAAACTCATCTATTCGTTGTTATATATGCATATCCAATGTTACCACCTTTAGCTAGAAGCTACTATAGCATTCTCTATCCTGATCGATCAGAAGGTGCTAATTATTATTATTATTATTATTATTATTATTATTACTATTGTTGTTGTTTATATTTATGGGATTCTTTTGTACTTGTACTTGTACAGCATTTGAATCCAACGAATCTGGGAAAATGTACCTTCTCTGGCTTCTCTTTCCTTTTTCTTTCCATCGACACACCTAGTGCGGGTTTACGGCTCTCCGTGCTTCTGTCATCCGCTTATCTAGCTTCGTTTCAAAACATCCAGGACCTAACTGACCGTTCATTAGTTACAAATTCAGACCCAAACAGCATTCATACAGGAATGTCTTTCTATGCCGCATTGTATTGGACGAATCTGCTTCAAATCTGTGCTCATCGACAGCCCTCTAGGCGGACACCTGCCCCAAAGGCCCGGTGTTTGAATACGTGCCGATGTGTGATACGGTCTGTGTACTAAACGGTCCTACAGAGTCCGGTGTTCCTGTTAGGCAATCAATTCAGCTACAATTCCACAAATGAAAGACACATTCCTTTATAGTCGAACATGGCGAAAGCATTACGGATTGACCTGGCCTTACCATAAACGTCCGCGTTGGCGCCGGTTCATCACAGCTGGCCAGGATTTTCGCTTTTCTCCGGCTGAGCCTCAGCTGTTCTATCGCTGGAGGCTTGACGAACGTAACATACGGTTTGAATTCTGTTGTGTACAACAACTTTACAGCCTTCAGACAAGACGAGAAAACAGTTTGGTTAGCATATTAGGAGATATTTGCTACGTTAGTCATTAAATCGTTAAACTGGCATCCGCCGTGCTGACGAGAGCTCTGCTTTTGTTTCCATTCGGGCCCCCGCGCCGTGCCGACTCCGGTGCCTGCTTCCCTCGTCAGCCGTCGTGCCGTTTCAATTCCTAATACCGCAGTTTCATTTCTCCTCGTTGCACCAGATACAAAATAACAAAGCCGTGAAGAGGAGAAAAACTTCATGGAACATTTGACCAAGGCAGTGCAGGATGGTGCTGTGTGAGGCTCGCGCCATCGTTTCATATATGATGCCTGTGGTGTGTGTTCAGTAATAGAGTGAGAATGTTGCTATAAATGTTACAAGCTGGTGAAAAATAATCACACCAGAGGAAATGTACCAACTGGAGAGGGGCTGACAGAAGCTCCCCGACCAGAATGACATAATTCCTGCCCTTGCCCTCAGCTCCAAAATCAACAAACATGACATGTAATATAGTCCTCTCTCTCTCTCTCTCTCTCTCTCTCTCTCTCTCTCTCAGTGTGTGTGTATGTGTGTGTAGCAGATCTGAAAGACTTGTCATGATCAGCATGTTTGTACCAACTCTTTAATAAGCAGTTATGGAATAATACATGGCTTCTCTTCCATTGATCCATTTAAGGCTGAGGTTCGACCACTCACATGGGGCTCCACATCCAGCAAGCACACCTTGCGCTCCGCTAGAACCTTGCGGACCGAATCCAGGCTGGTGCCGTAGTAATTCCCGCCGTGTCCTCCGTACTCTATAAACCTGTCCGTGGGCAGTTTGGAGCAGGGATTATACACGGGAATAACCATGGACCTGTTGGTCTGGCAGCCACGGGATCTGAACTAATAATCTCTCTTACGAGCACAGAACCTTAAACCCCGAGCTACTATATAAAGTGCTTAGAGTAGCTCTGGACATTCATTTTAAACCATGAAATTTTTTTGCTCAGAGAGGAAATTCAGGATGGGAGTTTAAGCGAGAATAAATAGTTTTCTAGACTTTAATATGAATATAGTACAAAAGAAAAGCTACGCCCATTAAACCCACCCGTTTTAAGGTCTTACCCTTAAAGGCGAAGTCTACAACTTTAAAGACGGAACGTTTTTTTTTTTTTTTGTTACACACATTTTTAATGAAATATCTTCCCAGAAGAGCGAAACCACAAACATCGAACCGATCGGGACGAGGAGGCGTGTCCACGTGCCTGTCGATTCAGAAAATTTCCTGCACGAGCTTTCAAGTGTTCTAGTCCGGATCGGTTCGGGTTTTTGAGTTTCAAAAACGACCGAAATCGAGGACTATACCTTTAACTTCTCCTAACTTGCACGTGCCAGACCTTACAGAGTTGTACCCGTGACACCGTGTCGACACGAGAATATCCAGAGCTTTAGGAAGTTTACACGTAATCCTGAGCTCGGCCCCCGATCCGTCATCACCTTTGACTGACAGATCTCTGTTAAAGTGTGGAAACTGGAGCCGAAACGCTCGCATGTCATATGAACTGCAGCCAGATTCGACTGTGGTCAGTTTCGCCGCACTCATCCGCTCGCACGTAAATGTGGCACGCGAGAGCGGTAAAGCTCTCGGTCTGATCTAAACGTGCATGTACGCGGCGAGGGGAAACTGGGAAACGGCCCAAACCGTCGTCGAGCTGCCACATCTTACTCCTCTCATCTCGTGTTCTGGTTTCACGTTTTGAGATAATAACGCTCCGGCTTCCACCGTAAGCGGGTAGCGCGATCGTTTGAAGTAGGTCGTAGCGTACTTTCAGGAGATCATGCTTCCAGACATTTTGGCACTGTGCGGCTTTTTTTTTATCTAATCTGCAATGTTACACTTTAAATTGGAGCCACCTGTCTGGGCCATCTCTTTGGAGGGAGGGTGCCAAAACTTCCTGTACAAGCCTCGTGAGGAAGATAAAGCATGGAAATGCAACGTTTTCCATAAGATTGTCAGTTTAGCGCAGAAAACAAGCCAATCCGTCGCTTTGGCACTGGAATCCATGGATTATCCGATTTTGAAACGAAGCGAACGGGTAACTGTTTTAAATTCAGCCACGCACGCAAAAACGCATTTCACGCCGCATGAATCATTCTTACAGTGGGCGCAATCTTTCCATCATTTTCCTGTAGGAATATATATTCTGTTTAAATGATGACCTGAAATTGCTTATTGTTGTGTAAGTGTTTTAAAGTGTGCTTCTTTTGTCTCTGACTCCGACGCCTTGGACGGTCAACGTCGGAACCCTTGGGCAGACGGAATTTCGGCGTCGAACCCTCCTGAAATATTTTAGGACAGTCCCAAGTGCTTATATCTAGTCGAGTGACATACAGTGCATCGGGAAAGTATTCACGGCGCTTCACTTTTTCCACATTTTGTTATGTTACAGCCTTATTCCAGAATGGATTACATTCATTATTTGCCTCAAAATCCTACAAACGGTACCCCGTGATGACAACGTGAGAGAAGTTTGTTTGAAACCTCTGCAAATTTATTAAAAATAAAAAACAACAAAAAAAGCACGTGTACATAAGTGTTCACAGCCTTTGCCATGACACTCACAATTGAGCTCGGGTGCGTCCTGTTTCCGCTGATCGTCCTTGAGATCGTCCAACTCGATTGGAGTCCGCCTGTGGTAAATTCAGCTGATTGGACATGATTTGGAAAGGCGCACAGCTGTCTATATAAGGTCCCACAGTTAACAAAGCATGTCAGAGCACAAACCAAGCCATGAAGTCCAAGGAATTGTCTGTAGACCTCCGAGACAGGATTGTATCGAGGCACAGATCTGGGGAAGGGTACAGAAACGTTTCTGCAGCATTGAAGGTCCCAATGAGCACAGTGGAGTCCATCATCCGTAAATGGAAGAAGTTCGGAACCAGCAGGACCAAACTGAGGGATCGGGGGAGAAGGGCCTTAGTCGGAGAGGTGATCAGAAACCCGATGGTCACTCTGACAGAGCTCCAGCGTGTCTCTGTGGAGAGAGGAGAACCTTCCAGAAGAACAACCATATCTGCAGCACTCCACCAATCAGGCCTGTACGGTAGAGTGGACAAACGGAAGCCACTCCTCAGTAAAAGGCACATGACAGCCCGCCTGGAGTTTGCCAAAAGGCACCTGAAGGACTCTCAGACCAAGACAAAGATTGAACTCTTTGGCCTGAATGGCAAGCGTCATGTCTGGAGGAAACCAGGCGCCAGTCATCACCTGGCCAATACCATCCCTACAGTGAAGCATGGTGGTGGCAGCATCACGCTGTGGGGATGTTTTTCAGCGGCAGGAACTGGGAGACTAGTCCGGATCGAGGGAAACATGAATGCAGCAATGTACAGAGACATCCTTGATGAAAACCTGCAGTGAAGCGCTGTGAATACTTTCCGGATGCACTGTAACACATACAGCGCAGATGGTTATATACAATACGTGTCGGTATCGTCGTTTCGTCGCGGTAATAACGTTCGTAAAAAGGTCAACAAACTCATCCTCCATACTGAATTTCCCCATGGATGAGAAACCCGATTCGACCGATCAGAATCATGCATTTCTGCATCCCGTTTCTGTTCGAAAGCTACTAGCTACAGCTAGCTATGTACGCTAGCTATGTGCAGAAGCAGTAACACGAGGATAATCTATACACTGAAAACGAAAACACAAGCAAGCCCAGGAAGCACAGAATCAAAGAAGGCGGGTAATGTGCGCTTACGAGACTGAACGAGACTTCACGAGGGTATATAAGCAGAAACTAATCGGAGGAGGAAGACGGAACAGGTGCACACGTTAGGTAAGAGACTAATCACCGGACACGGCGTACGAAAGATGAACCGAAGGGTAAAGATGTATTTTTTTTTCACTCTATTACTAGCATGTAATCGAATCGTTTTCAGTACTGTCAGAAAAGGTATTTTAATTCGTATCCCTATTACCGTTATTAATACGGCAGGATTGTTCGATTTCCTAGAATTCGCCACACACGACTCTAACCAGGATAAAGTGGTTACCGAAGATTACCGAATGAATATTTCCTCATCCCATCCATTCCCAAAGTTCATTCCTGGCTCCAACTGTGCTTCTGGATATTCTTCTGCTTATTGGAGATGAATGTAATTTACTGCAGAGGATTCAAAACACGGACTTCGCTCCAGTCCTCTGTTCTGGTACGGTACGATTCGGGTTTTGCTGCTTGCTTCACCAGAGTCTGTACCACGATGACTCGCTCCACGTCCCGACGAACGGGGAACAAAAATACGCATTCAAACCGCAGAGGACGCTTAAAATAGTCCATCCGTTCGATAGAGCGCGACGCCGCTCGTGCGTGCGTGCTTTAGACTTTTTCCGTCTGCTTTCGAGTGAAATCCAGGCAAGTGGATATTTCCTGTCAGTTTCTGGTCACGAACGTCACGACTCTTTTTAAAAAAAAAAAAAAAAAAAAAACCCTAAAAAATGGTGTGTGATGTGAATTCCAGGAGAATCTTTTGAAGTCTGAAGCAGAGCTATTGGTCAGAATATCGGTGAAGGGTTTTGATGGACGGACAAAGCGATTAGTAGACGAAGTTAATTAGTAGACGAAGATCTATATTTGGTGCTCATTCTAAACTCAACCCGGTTACTCTGGACCGTGTTCCTCCTGTAAGAGCCTTAAGAGCGCGTTTCTGCATTTTTAACCGCATGTTGTGCTAGATCCAATGTCGAAAAAAATGATTTCAAGAGCCTAATTATACGAATGGAATTCAAACCTTCCTGGATACGGACGGGTTACGGTTCTACGCTAGTGATTGTAGGGCGGTGAGTTCAAATCCCAGTGTGCCAGAGGACAACGGTTAGCCCTCAAAGCAAAGGACTTTGAGGCAAATTCGTAGAAATCAGAACACAGATCGATGTCATTCGTTTCCATAAGAACAGAGTCGCGCTCCGGAAGGATCTCGTTCGCATACGGTGAAACACTGAAAAACACGTGGCGTTGAGACTCACTCGTGGTTGAGGATATCGTTTTCAAAGGCACGTCTGGAGACGAAACGGTAGTCCACGCC